>NC_081397.1:0-12500 GCF_030684315.1 Stegostoma tigrinum | reverse complement strand
GCAGTGTGAGGGGACACACTCTCATCCAGCGGGTACCTGGGTCGGGTTTGAGTGGGGGGGGGGCAGTGTGAGGGGACACACTCTCATCCAGCGGGTACCTGGGTCGGGTTTGTTGGGGGGGGGCAGTGTGAGGGGACACACTCTCATCCAGCGGGTACCTGGGTCGGGTTTGAGTGGGGGGGGGGGCAGTGTGAGGGGACACACTCTCATCCAGCGGGTACCTGGGTCGGGTTTGAGGGGGGGGGGCAGTGTGAGGGGACACACTCTCATCCAGCGGGTACCTGGGTCGGGTTTGAGGGGGGTGGCAGTGTGAGGGGACACACTCTCATCCAGCGGGTACCTGGGTCGGGTTTGAGGGGGGGGGTGGCAGTGTGAGGGGACGCACTTTCATCCAGCGGGTACCTGGGTCGGGTTTGAGGGGGGGGGGGCAGTGTGAGGGGACGCACTCTCATCCAGCGGGTACCTGGGTCGGGTTTGAGGGGGGGGGTGGCAGTGTGAGGGGACACACTCTCATCCAGCGGGTACCTGGGTCGGGTTTGAGGGGGGGGGGCAGTGTGAGGGGACACACTCTCATCCAGCGGGTACCTGGGTCGGGTTTGAGGGGGGGGGTGGCAGTGTGAGGGGACGCACTCTCATCCAGCGGGTACCTGGGTCGGGTTTGAGGGGGGGGTGGCAGTGTGAGGGGACACACTCTCATCCAGCGGGTACCTGGGTCGGGTTTGAGGGGGGGGGTGGCAGTGTGAGGGGACACACTCTCATCCAGCGGGTACCTGGGTCGGGTTTGAGGGGGGGGGGTGGCAGTGTGAGGGGACACACTCTCATCCAGCGGGTACCTGGGTCGGGTTTGAGGGGGGGGGGGTGGCAGTGTGAGGGGACGCACTCTCATCCAGCGGGTACCTGGGTCGGGTTTGAGGGGGGGGGTGGCAGTGTGAGGGGACGCACTCTCATCCAGCGGGTACCTGGGTCGGGTTTGAGGGGGGGGGTGGCAGTGTGAGGGGACGCACTCTCATCCAGCGGGTACCTGGGTCGGGGTCGGGGTTTGTTGGGGGGGGGGGGAATGTGTCGCTTGGGACTGTGCGCAAGGCCGGTCTCTTGCAGGGGCATTGGGCGTTTAATAGTCTGGAAGCGGTTGCAAACAAACGCGGTGGCGTGAGGTGGCGGGGGAATTGGCGCCCGGGCACTAGAAGGGAGCAGCTTTGGCGATCGCTTCTGCACCCAAGACCCCTGCGATCTCAGACGTTTTTTGAGGCGACCGGGTACGGGGGACGGCTGTGCGAGAGGAGCTGGTCGAGGGGCACCAGAGAAGTTGGCAACGTGGGCACCAAAAAAAAAGAAAAGCCGATCTCCAGGACGTCGAGGCTGTCGCGCTGCTTCATCCGGAGACGCGTGCTTTTGTCTCAGCGCCCGGTTGCAAGGGTCTCCACTCCACACCTGAGGAGACGGCGGCCGCTGCCCACACGCCGCTTCTGAACCTGTGCGGTCTCGCACGAACCATCCGGGCCGATTCTGCCCCCGGCTCCGAGTCTTAACGGACAAGAGAAAGAACTTGCGGTTGTCGGGCGGCCAGTCTTCTCAACTCCAGGGCATCTGGGGACCCCTGCACCCGAGGCCACCAGGAACGAAATTGTGCGGCGCATCTCTGGTGTCAAACCGTGGGAGCGATGTGCGGGCTCTATGTTGGCTCGATTTCCCAACGACCTACATAGAGGCGAATAAATTATCATTTTTCATACGGAGGGGCAAGTAACCCCTGAGGGATTTCATTCTCCCGAGTCCGCAGGGCTTGCTGAGATGATTCCTTTCGGTCTCAGGGGCATCAGGCTCTTAAATTTCCTTTCCCATTATGTCCTGGCTTCTTTGCAGGAGGAGGCGCAGATCAACCGCGACACAAGCTACAAACTGATCCTGAGATGCTGCTTGGCCTGCTGTGTTCATCCAGCCTCACATTTTATTATCTTGGAATTCTCCAGCATCTGCAGTTCCCATCATCTCTCACAAGCGACAAACTCTCTGGTTTACTGGATGAAAGCTGCGTTCGGAGCCGCTGGTGGGGGGGGGGGGGGGGGGGACGCAAGTAGGCTCCCGACGGGGGCTTTCCGCAGGTCAGTGGGGAGGGGGGCACACCGCCTGGCCCAGGTTGGGGAGCGAAGAGCTCGGCCGCTATCGTGCGCGCCCACGAACGGTGCATTATCCCGCCCCCTCGCCGCTTTTCTGCCTGTCCACCTCTCTCTTTCTCTCTCTCTCTCGCTCTGTCTCTCGACTCCTGCTCCACTGGGGGCGGGTAACTCCTCCCCACATGCTATGCCCACCCACCCCACAGCCAAGCTCCCTCACCAAGATGTTGCCATAAATCTGTCTTTTCTAAGTTCTGTGTAATTCTGAGGATCCGAGATAACAAAGTGTGAGGCTGGATGAACACAGCAGGACAAGCAGCATCTCAGGAGCACAAAAGCTGACGTTTCGAGCCTAGACCTTTCATCAGAGAGGGGGATGGGGAGAGGGAACTGGAATAAATAGGGAGAGAGGGGGAGGTGGATAGAAGATGGATAGAGGAGAAGATAGGTGCAGAGGAGAGTATGGGTGGGGAGGTAGGGAGGGGATAGGTCAGTCTGGGGAGGATGGACAGGTCAAGGGGGCTGGATGAGGTTAGTAGGTAGGAAATTGAGGTGCGACTTGAGGTGGGAGGAGGGGATGGGTGAGAGGAGGAACAGGTTTAGCAGGCAGGGACGAACTGGGCTGGTTTGGGGATGCGGTGGGGGAAGGGGAGATTTTGAAACTGGTGAAGTCCACATTGATACCATATGGCTGCAGGATTCCCAAGCGGAATATGAGTTGCTGTTCCTGCAACCTTCGGGTGGCATCATTGTGGCACTGCAGGAGGCCCATGATGGACATGTCATCTAAGGAATGGGAGGGGGAGTGGAAATGGTTTGCGACTGGGAGGTGCAGTAGTTTATTGCGAACCGAGCGGAGGTGTTCTGCAAAGCGGTCTCCAAGCCTCCGCTTGGTTTCCCCAATGTAGAGGAAGCCACACCGGGTACAGCAGATGAAGTCTACCGCATTGGCAGCTGTTATCTCAGAATCCCCGGCTTCTGCAGGTCCCATTATCTCTAATTCCGAGGAGGGGATCACTGGACTTGAAACGATAACTCAGCTTTGTCACTGATGCTGCTGGACCTGTGCAGTCTCTCTGAGCGCTACACGCCACATGTTGGCTTCGAAAGCTCACCTGGAAATCTTATTGCGATTAATCACTTCACATTCAGTATAATTTCACTTGACATCTCATTGCTATCTATGACTCAAGCGTTCACATGCACTCTGTTTTATGCTATCCCATGAACAGCATCGTTTGATATTGAAAAACAAACTTCATGTGCTTCACCTGTCAACATAATCTGTTTTTCGCAAACACCTCATTCTATTCCAGTGCCTTTCATCTCGAACGACATTGAGCTAATCTCGACGTTTGCACGAACGTTGACGATATCGTCGATGTTCTTGCGACATTTTGCCTCAGAAGCGAGGGGCTGAGGATGTAAATGGGTCGGTCATGTCAAATGCTGTCCTCCTCAGTCCCACCTAATCCTTTGGGGGGGTGGGGCGGGGGAACTGAAGCGTTACAGGCATATTAATGCCCCAAAAGTTAACACAGCATGTTCTAGAAAGGACTGGCCAGCCAGTCCCAAGTCGAGAGAAAGCAGGGAGAAAATCCCTGTGTTTGCCAGAATCGCTGAGCGTTACAAACAGGCAGGCTGGTGTCACACATAAGCAAATCCTCAAACATCAGACCTAACTCTATCAATTGCAGCCGTAACTCAACGATCAACACTCTTGCACAGAGAAATGCAGGCAGGGTGAAGCTTATAGCTGGTACTGGAAAATAAGAAAACAGTGCTTCGGACGCGCTCCTTAGGAGATTTTTGTGTAAATCACAACGCTGTTTCTCGACCTTCCTTCTCAGAGTACATTGCCTTGTTTTCAGAAACTGCAAGGCAACTAGTTCACGTCTAAACGTAACGTCCAGCAACTGATGAATGGGAATGAGCTTTCTGTGTTGACATTTGAAGAGTAGCTCAGAGATCCTGGAGATATGAGGCTTTGCACCCAACCCCCCCAACTAATCCAAAGACTCAAAGTTCCCCTCCAAGAGCTGTTCCGCTCCCCTGCAAGTGACGTGCGTCACTGTTGACACTTTCGCCAGCCATAACACGCTGATGTCGGTGATTTCGCAGATGGTATAAAATCCTTTTGCTGTTTAACTTAGAGCAGAGGGGATTGAGAGGGGCCGAGATGCGAAGGAGGGAAGGACGTTCAATCTGTGATTGAGGGATCGGACACCATAGAACAGAGAGCAATACAGCGCAGAACTGGCCCTTCAGCCCTCGATGTTGCTCCGACCTGTGAACTTATCTAAGCCCACCCCCTACACTATCCTATCATTACCTGTTTGCTTATCCAAGGACTGTTTAAATGCCCCCAATGTGGCTGAGTTAACTACATTGGCAGGCATGGTATTCCATGCCCTTACCACTCTCTGAGTAAAGAGCCTGCCTCTGACATCTGCCTTAAATCTATCACTCTTCAATTTGTAGCTATGCCCCCGGTACAAACTGAAGTCATCATCCTCGGAAAAAGACTCTCACTATCTAATCCACTGATCATCTTGTATGTCTCTATTAAATCACCTCTTAGCCTTCTTCTCTCCAATGAGAACAGACCCAAGTCCCTCAGCCTTTCTTCATAGGGCCTGCGCTCCAGACCAGGCAACATCCTGGTAAATCTCCTCTGCACCTTTTCCAATGCTTCCACATCCTTCCTGTAATGGGGCGACCAGAACTGCATGCAATATTCCAAATGAGGCCGCACTAGCGTTTTGTACAATTGCAGTGTGGGGCGCTGATTTGAGGTGAGTCTAGAGGACGTGTGAGGCACTGCTCTATCTATGCTGTGAGTCTAGAGGCCTGTAAGATTGTTTTATTTTGTCCCTCTCGCAAACCGTGAGCACATATAGCGAGTGTCTGGAAGAGCGCTCCTAATACCGCAGCATGCACAGTTACATGCCCTGGAAAATAAGATTTTAGTAGTTAGGTTTGGAACCAGTGAATTTTTATTTCGCTGAAGGACCTCGTACTCGTATAATCAAATATCTGTAATTCCCTGGCTGAGTACTTCCAATTCTGTCCCAACTCCCCAACAGCTTGGCTCGAATTCCTCTACAACTGGGCCTAGCGCATTTCCCCAGCCAGCAGCTGTGCAAAGAGTGCTTACAATGAGCGCAGTGTAATTTATTTATCAAGTCCCTTCAACAGCCCCCGGTGATCGAAAATAGATTTTTTCTTTAATCCGAGTACCATAAGGGTACAGTGTTTTAACCCACAGGCTAGACAGCGCAGAGAATTCCCGGTTTGCAATTTTCATGTCCTAAATTAAACAATTCGCTGACCTGGGAGCGATGGATGGCGACTAGCATACACAGAGATTTACTCTGTATATATTCCCTTGCTGTCCCTGTCCTGGCCCTTTGTTGGGGTCCAGGTAGAGGATAAGTTACCCCGTATTTAACCTCATGCTATCGCTGTCCTGTGATGGTTTGATGGGCCTAGGCTCTGGACCTAAATCTGAGTGCTCCCTGACGTGGCAGTACATCATTGGGGTTAGGTTAGGGAGAGCTTGGCCTGTATCGAAAACCGTAGAAGGGATCTTTACTCTATGCGTAATGCCGTGGCGCTCCTGAGCACTTGATGGTTGGGGGGTGGGGGGGGCGATGGCGTGAAGTGAGCTTGACTCTGTATCTGAACCGATCCTGTCCGTGCCCTGGGAGTGTTTGAAGGGGGTGGGAGGGGGTGAGATCGCTCATTGCACAGGGAGCTTTACTCAGCATCTACCAACCTGCCCGGGGAGAGGTTGATGTGGGACCATTTACTCTGTGCCCAATCCCTGACGATTATGGCCCTGTTCATTTTTTCGGATGTAGAGGTGGCTTCTCCCTCCCTCACCCCTATCCCAGGCCCCAAGATGACTTTCCACATTAAGCAGATGTTCACCTGCACGTCTGCCCATAAGATATACTGCATTTGCTGTGCCCGGTGTGGCTTCCTCTACATTGGGGAAACAAGCGGAGGCTTGGGGACCGCTTTGCAGAACACCTCCGCTCAGTTTGCAATAAACAACTGCACCTCCCAGTCGCAAACCATTTCCACTCCCCCTCCCATTCTCTAGATGACATGTCCATCATGGGCCTCCTGCAGTGCCACAATGATGCCACCCGAAGGTTGCAGGAACAGCAACTCATATTCCGCCTGGGAACCCTGCAGCCCAATGGTATCAATGTGGACTTCACCAGTTTCAAAATCTCCCTTCCCCTACTGCATCCCTCAACCAGCCCAGCTCATCCTCACCTCCCTAACCTGTTCTTCGTCTCTCCTATCCCCTCCTCCCACCTCAAGCCGCACCTCCATTCCCTAAATTCCAACTCATCCCACGTCCTTGACCTGTCCGTCTTCCCTGGACTGACCTATCCCCTCCCTACCTCCCCACCTATACTCTCTCCACCTATCTTCTTTACTCTCCATCTTCGGTCCGCCTCCCCCTCTCTCCCTATTTATCCCAGTTCCCTCTCCCCATCCCCCCCTCTGATGAAGGGGCTAGGCCCGAAACGTCAGCTTTTATGCTCCTGAGATGCTGCTTGGCCTGCTGTGTCCATCCAGCTCCACACTTTGTTATCTCGATTCTCCAGCCTCTGCAGCTCCCATTATCTCTGACCTGGGACTGTTTGTTTGGGACAGTATAGAGCAAGCCCAGCTATAATGATGGGACACATTTAAAAGCAAGAGAGCACAGGTTTAAAAGGGAGGTGATGGCAGATCATGCGCTCAGAGTCTGGTAGGTGTCAGGAATTTTCTGCTTTTACCGGTAAACGGAGCAACTGCAAAGCCAGTTGTGAAAAATAAAGGAGCTGGCCAAGAGACGAGAGAGAGAGTCAGTTTTACTTTTGGGTATGGCAGCCGAGTTCTGCAGGTGGGGCTCAGCTTGGAGTTAGTACCGGGACGGCGTACAGAGAAAGTGAGAGAGAAGGTGGCGGGTGGGGGTGGTTTGTAGAGTTAGGTGGGATAGAAAGCGAGAGCGAGAGAGAGAGAGGGAAGGAGGGATAGCAGAGAGAATAGGACAGGTAAAAAGAGATTGAGAGGGACATAGAGAGAGACAGGCAGAGAGGCCTTGCACCGAAAGAGGCACTTCAGCTCAACTCATCCTGGCCGTCCAGATGCCTTCGATTAGTATCGAACCATTTGCCACATTGAGCCCGTAACCCTCTGAAGCCTCCCTGTTCATATGCAGATTAAAATGCCTTTTAAGTGTTGTCATCGAACGAGTCCCCAACAATATTTTCTGACCGCTCTTTCCATGCATTTGCCATGTTATCTGTGTGAAAAGTCCCTTTTGAATCGGTTCGCTTAAAACCCACAGCCCTGAGATCCTCCTGAGAACCTACCTATCCACATCATCCCTGATGTTTTAACCAGCCCCTGTAGCGTCACCCCTCACCCTCCGATGCTCCAGGGAAAACAGCCCCGGCCTATTCTGCTCCTGAGATGCTGCTTGGCCTGCTGTGTTCATCCAGCCCCACGCTTTGTTATCTCGGATTCTCCAGCATCTGCAGTTCCTGTTATCTCCCAGCCGATTCGGGTCCTCCCACCCCGACATCGCTGAAACCCTCCAGATCTAGCGTTGTGCTTGTAAATTTTTATTTTGAACCCTCTCAAGTTTCACAAGAGCCTTCCGAGAGCAGGGAGATGAGAATTGCACTCGGTATTCCAACAGTAGCCATACCAATAACGTGTACAGCCGCACCATGCTCTCCCATCTCCTCTGCTCAACACACTGACCTATAAATGCAAACATACAGCAACCCTTCTTCTCTATCCTGTCTGTCTACAAGTCTACGTTCCAGTTTCGTTGAACCAACACTTCATTTTGCTCGTCAGCACTGCCCAGGACCTAAGTATGAAGTGCATTATTTCGGCCCTCATTTGCCTTTCCAAAAATGCAGGACCTCACATTTATCACAACTAAACATCATTTGCCACTGCTTGACGCATTGGCTTATCTCATCGATGTCCGGTTGTGCTCTAATTGCGACTAACCTTGCTGCTCACAGTGCCCCGGATTTTGATGTAACCTGCAAATGTAGCGAACAGACCTTCGATATTCACGTCCGAATCATCGACACAAACGAAGTAAAGCGTTGGGGCCCAGCACGCATCATGGTCGCACACCACTTGTCGTGAGCCCCCCCAGTCTGAAATGTAACCGTCCACCGTCACCGCCTGCCTCCTGCATTTGCACCAGTTCTGTGTTGAAATGGTTACTGTCCCCGTATCGCAGGGTATCGAACCTTGCCGACCAAGCTACCCTGAGGGATCTTGGTGAATAACTCACTGAGGTCCACACGGAACATATTCACTGCTCTGCACTCATCAATCCCCTTCGTTACTTCTTCAAAAATGCAGTCACATTAGTGAGACACGATGTCCCATGTGTATGAATGGCTCGGGTTTCGAGGGATTGGCTTGAATTGTAGACGTTGCTGTTTAACTTCCCTTAGCTAAGCCTTACTGCGTTAATAATCGAGTGTCGACCCTGCCGTCTAAACTATAAATTTTGTTCCTGACATTGTTTGATCAAAAAGTGAGCTCAAAAACCATTTCTGAGCCAGTTCGGTCAATTCAGAGGCCGTCGAGGGGCGGTAAGATGGGAGCAAAATAGGTGAATTCGTTTGCCCACCTATCTGCTGGAGCTGGCAGGCGGCCCAGCGACATTCAGGGACGGGGATTTAGATCTGAGGTGCGCTTTCGAGGCAGCTTCTGAGAAATGGGGCGGCGGGGCACGCGATGGGCCCTTTCTGCCCCCGCGCCTCCTGAGAGCTGCCCTGCTCTCACACCAGGCCCTCGCCATGCCCTTCCCACCCTTCCTCCCCTGTGAAAGTTCCGTATCCTCGTCAAGAGATCCTACCCCCGAGTTTGGGCGATGAGGGGGGGCGCGGGTGGGTTGAGTCCCGAAAGGAGATGATTTAGGTGTTAAAATTAATCTCGCTTGGGGGCAGCTCACTCCATTTTTGGTACTGCACATTTGCAGGCACCTCCGCACACAACGTTGGCCGCTAGGAGAGTTACATAAACTCTGTTTCTCTTCATCTCATTGCCCCAGCTAACATTCAAACAAAAAAGTTTTTGCTCAGCGGGATAAGCTGTTCTCTTCTGTTCTTCGGACTCTCCCAGCTGCTTCTGCATCGATCGATTTCCTACTGCGATTGTGATTCCTCTCATGGCCGCTGCAGAGCTGGTGTGGTCTGTCAAAATGCATTATTCCCGGCGTCGTGGCCACCCCATAATCAAAGCAAATTCTTCGCTGCTTCCGGTCCGTGAGAAGGCACGCATCCGCACCCCCCCCCCCCCCACCCACTCCTATTGAGGAAGCGGCGGCAGCCCTGTTTCGCATTACCCTGGGATCCTTCCATGCCCCTGTGCGCTGCTCAGGTACGCCTTCCCATTCGTCACTTCGAGCCAAGTTCGAATCCCTGCCGTGTGTCCGAAGCCAGCCCTCAGAGCACACTGCCCAAACCTTTTCCCACCTAATCTACACATCCCTGGACACTACGGGGAAAGTTAGCACGGCCTATCCACCCTAACCTGCATATCTTTGGACTGTGGGAGGAAACCGGAGCACCCGGAGGAAACCCACGCAGACACAGGGAGAATGTGCAAACTCCACGCAGACAGTCGCCCGAGCTTGGGATCGAACCCCGGATCCCTGGCGCCGTGAGGCAGCTGTGCTAGCCACTGTGCCACCCGTCCCCATCACCCATCACCCCCGCTAGTCCTTTTCCACCTTCTTTCCGCGTCAATTTCCCGTCCGCGAAGGCGTCCCACTTTCACGAAGCCATGGCGACTCAGCCCGACCTTCTGAAGATCCCTTGTGCCAGACTCCCAAACTGGAGCCCAGGATCCATGGAGTCAGCAGGGTGGGGGGGGGGGTGGGGGGGGGGGCGGACAGACCATTCCACCCAGCATGATATCACCCCCCCAGCACCCTGTCACGGACATACCAATCTGACCCACTCCCATTTTCCCAGCATGTGGCCCCCATACCCCTCTGAACTCCTCTCCTACCCACGTACCCATCTGGATGCTGTAGCCTCCACCCCTCCCCTCTGGCAGCATGCTCCCCCCCTCCACACCCCACCTACTCCGCTGAGAAAGAGCGAGCCCCTCCCGAATCCCTCGCCCAGAATCCTCTCGTTTCGGGAAACCCCACTTCCCCACCCTCCTAACCTCGGGAGAAAGACTCTTTCACCTGTCCAGGATTTCCAGAAAGTCACCCAACCACCCCACCCCTACAACATCAGCCACCACCCACCTTTCCCTGACCCTCCAGCCCCTGCCTTTCCAGCCTCTCCTCAAAACTCAGAGCCCCCTTCCTCCTTCCACCTCAAGTTGGATGGGACAGGGATTTTCCCTCGCGGCTGGAATGTTGGGAATCCCGGGATTTTTTTTGTTTGTGGGGGAGTGGCAATGTCTGAGAGACCCCAAGAATGCAGTACATTGATAGACTTATTTATTTCTTACATATATATATATATAGATATCTATATTCATATACTTATATATCATATAGGGAAGATAACACATGAGACTCCAGGTTACCAATGCTGAGAGCACAGGAGGTGGCACGTGAACAGAGCGCACCCTGGTGGGAGGACCTGGGTGTCGGGCAGCCGGGGGATGAGGAGCAAAACACCCACTGGCAGCGCCCCACATGCCACTACTTCAAAGCCCGGCTCACCCTCAAAACAAAACGATAGCAAACGGTGCGGGTGACGGGGCAACAGAGGGGGTAACGGGTATTGGTGTGGAGTGGGCGATGAGTTGACGAGTGGGTAACTCACCCCCCAACCCGACGCCCTCCTCCCAAACCCATTGTGCCAACAACGTGCAAAACCCATGGCGCAGTGCAGAGATTTTCTGGATGGGGCGGTAGAGGTGGGTGGTGTGGGGGTGGGGGGAGGGGTTGCGTGGGTG
This sequence comes from Stegostoma tigrinum, assembly GCF_030684315.1. Lineage (NCBI taxonomy): Eukaryota > Metazoa > Chordata > Chondrichthyes > Orectolobiformes > Stegostomatidae > Stegostoma > Stegostoma tigrinum. The sequence continues at coordinate 1,422 of NC_081397.1, read as the reverse complement.
CCTGGCCTAGGGATCACGAGCTGGATCCCGGCCAAGTGGGAGCGCTCCCTGGACTTCCGCGGTTTGACACTCTTGCGCGAGGGTCCTGATTGCGATCCTTGCAGGGCGACTATGATCCGGCGTAGAAAGTGCGGCCCTCCAAATGCATGACCTGTCCCCCCAGCCCGCACACCCTCGCCCACCGAATGCCGCCGCCCCAGTCCTCAGGAACCGATGCGGCGACGGAGCTGGGAAGCGACGAGCCCGGGACACCGGGATCCCACCCAGGGCTCGGCGGCCAACGCGCGGGGTTGGGGGGCCAGGGGGTCGCCGAGTGCGGGTGGTGCTGGCGCTGAGGAGCGTGGGCGGCGCGCAGTGGGGTAGGGCTGTGCGGGGGGAAGGTAGAAGAGGTGGTCCCGCTTCTCCGGCGCCCGGCCCGGGGGACATTCAGCTGGCGGAGGCGTCATCAGCCATTTCGCACAGAGCTTCAGCGGGGTTCGGTCCGGGTGCGGACGTCGCTGTATTCCTGGGTAACAGGGAGGTGGGTGGATGTGGGGGTGGGGGGGATGGGGTTTAGGGTGGAGAGAGAAAGAGAGGGGAAGGTCAGTCAGTGGAGAGAGGGAGAGAGACAGAGAGAGAGAGAGAGAGGATCAGACCAAACAGAATCAGACAGTCCATTCGATACCATCTCACTGGAGACGGTAACCCGAGGACGATGGTATTTGGGGAGGGGGGTCCGGACGGTGGTGCTATTGGGAAGTAACGGTACTGACCTGTGCTCAGACTGGGTCATGAGCTGACGGCAGGTTTCCATTTGAACGTCGAGTCCTCGCTTCATGCTACACATCTCCATGTACTCGTGTAAATGGCGGGTCATGTCATTCTTAGCAGTGGCCAGTTCCAGCTATATTTTGGGATTGGGAGGGGGGCGAACGGGAGTGGGGGGGGGGTCAGGGAGCAGGGATGAAAGAGAAATGCACTGTCAGCCAGAGCGGGGCGCCCCGAAAGTTACGACATCCCGCATGCATCCGGCACCAAACCCTGGGCACGGCTCCACGGCAGAGCGCGCTCCCACCTCCGAAAACCCTCATGCTCCACATTGTGTGTGTGTGTGTGTGTGTGTGTGTGTGTGTGTGTGTGTGTGTGTGTGTGTGTCTGTGTGTCTGTGTGTCTGTGTGTGTGTGAGAGAGAGTGTGTGAGAGAGTGTGTGTGTGTGAGAGAGAGATGTGTGTGAGAGAGTGAGTGTGAGTGAGTCTGTGTGAGAGAGAGAGTGTGTGTGAGAGTGAGTGAGAGAGAGAGTGTGTGAGAGACTGTTAGAGAGTGTGTGTGAGAGAGTGTGTGAGAGAGAGGGAGTGTGTGTGAGAGAGTGTGCGTGAGAGAGTGTGTGTGTGAGAGTGAGTGACAGAGAGTGTGTGAGAGAGAGAGTGTGTGAGAGAGAGAGTG
>NC_081396.1:16260545-16414262 GCF_030684315.1 Stegostoma tigrinum | reverse complement strand
ATTATCGGCGGCCTAGTAGTCTAGAGTCTTTTTCCCCCACCATGGAATTGGAGTAAGACTAATTTTAATGCTATGAGACAAGGGGCAGGGGAGGTGGGCACGATAGCTCAGTGATTAGCATTGCTGCCTCATTGCGCCAGGGATGCAGGTTTGATTCCACCCTTGGGTGGCAGTCTGTGTGGAGTCCGCACATTCTCCCTGTGTCTGTGTGGGTTTCCTCTGAGGGCTCCAGTTTCCTTCCCTGGGCTGCAGGGCAGGAGTTGGGGGATGGGTCAGGATGGCATCCTCTAGGGTCAGTATGTACTTGATGGGCCGAAGGCCCTGTTTCCACACTGTAGGGATTCTATGATATGACAAAAACTTTCAAAACTCAATTGGAGTAGACTGTTCGCGCGTAAAAGGAAAGCTTTCAAGAGTGTATTGACAAGAGTTGAGAGTTTTTGTGCACCTGTTAGAGTGAAGGGTAAGGCTGGTAAGATTAAGGAACAGTGGATGAATAAAGGTATTGAAGTTCTGGTTGAGAATAAAAGAGAATCTTATTTTAGATATAGACAAGGTGGTTCAATTGAATCTCTTAATATAAAGAGTGTAGGAGCATTCTTAAGAAAGAAGCCAGGAAGGCAAAGAAAGGATATGAGATAGGATTGCCAGATGAGGTTGAGGACAATCCAAAGAGATTCCACAAATACATTAAGAGCAAGAGGGTAACCAGAGAGATCTCCAGAGAGATCTCTTAAAGATCAAGGAGGCTGTCCTTGATTTGAACCCCAGGCGATGGGAGAGGTACTAGATGAATATTTCATGTCAGTTTTTGCTGTGGATGCGAGAGATCACAGAAGTAAATTTTGATGTTTTAAAAACAGTTCACATTACAGAAGAGGATGTTTAGGAGGTCTTAGAGAATATAAAGATGGATAAATCTCCGGTCTAATGTATCCCATGAACGCTGTGGGAAGTAAGGGGGGAATTTGTGAGAGCCCTTGCAGAAATATTGCATCGTCTGTAATTACGGGTGAGGTGCCTGATGACCAGAGGACAGCTAGTGTTGTATGCTTGTTTAAGAAAGTTTATAAAGAGGAACAGGGTGACCTGTAGACCTATGAATCTGACTTCGGTTGTTGGTAAATTGTTGGAGGTGATTATGAAAGATCGGATTTATGGACATGTAAAGAGGCAAAAATTGATTAGGGATAGTCAGCATGGTTTTGTGTAAAGAAAATCGTGTCTCTCAAATTTGAATGGGTTTTTTGAGGAAATTGCAAAAGAGACTGATGAGGGCAGAGCAAGAGACATTGTTTCTTTGGATTTTAGTAAAGCCTCCAACAATGTTTTGCATGGTAGTCAAATAAGTAAAGTTAGACCACATGGGTTTCAGAGAGAGCTTGCTAATGGGATACAAAATTGGCTTAATGGCAGGTGACAGAGAGAGTAATGGTGGAGGATTGCTTCTCAGACTGGCAGATCGGTTCTGGGTCTTCTTTCGTTTGTCATTTATATAAAATGATTTGGATGAGAATATAGAAGGCTGGTTACTCAGTTTGCCGACATCCCCAAAATTGGTGGCATAGTGGACAGTGAAGAAGATTTTCTAAGATTACAATGGGATCTTGATCAAATGGGTCATTGGGCTGAAAAAAATGACAGATGGAGTTCAATCTGGATAAATGTGAGGTAATGCATTTTGGTACAAGATGCAGGAGTAGGGCCTTGGGACGTGTTGCAGAACAGGGAGCTAAGGCTTCAGGTATACCATTCTTTTAAGTTTGCATCGCATATAGCCAGGACAGTTCTTAAAAAAAAAGGTTTTCGCACGCTTGTCTTCATTGCTCAGTCCTTTGAGTATGGGAGTTAGGAAGGCATGTTGAGGTTGTACAGTATATTGGTGAGGCCTCTTCTGGAATACTGTGTCCAGTTCTGGTCACCCCATTATATGCAGGATATTATTCAGAAGAGATTTACCAAGACATTGCTGCAAATGGAAGGTTTGGGTTGTAAAAAAAATCCTGCTGTATAGGCTGGGACTTTTTCCACTGGAGCATAGGAGGTTGAAAGGTGAGCTTACAGAAGTCTATTTGGAGCTGGCATGGTGGCTCAGTGGTTAGCACTGCTGCCTCTCAGCGCCAGAGACCTGGGTTCAATTCCACTCTTGGCGACTGTCTGTGCGGAGTTTGCACGTTCTCCTTGTGTCTGCGTGGGTTTCCTCTAGGTGCTCCGGTTTCCTCCCACAGTCCAAAGATATGCAGAGTAGGTGGATTGGCCGTGGGAAATTGCTCATGGTGTTCAGGCGTACCTTAGGTGGGTTATAGAGGGATGGGTCTGGGTGGGATATTCCAAGGGTCGATGTGGACTTGCTGGGTCGAAGGGCCTGTTTCCACTGTGTAGGGATTCTATGATGATCCTATGATGATAAATAGAGGGGTATAGCTAGAGTTAATGGTAGTTGTCTTTGGGGGATCTCAAGACGAGTGAGCATATTTCTGAGGTGAGAGACTTAAACGAAGACATGGGGCCAACTTTTTTACACAGGGTGGTTTGTGTGTGGAATGAACTTTCTGAGAAGTGATCGATGAGGTACGCTTACAATGTTTACAGGACTATTGGATAAGTTCATGAATAGGAAAGGTTTAGAGGGATTTGGATCAGGAGCAGGCAGGTGGGACTAGTTCAGTTTGGGATTATGTTTGGCATGGACTGGTTGGGCTGAAGGGTCTGTTTTTAAGCTGTGAGACTCACCAACTGGGAGACATAGCTTTGTGGGAAAAGTGGCGAAGATTTAAAAAGTGGGAAGAGAGGCAGGTTGTTTTTACACAGAAGGTGGTAAGTGCCTGGAATGCACTGATAGCATAGGTGATGTAACTGTTGGAGATGGTCAACCCCCAGGATATTGATGGTGGGAAAGATTCAGTGATGGGAACAGCATTGAGTATCGAGGAGCAGGGGTTAGATTCTTACTCAGTGGTAACCCCCAGGATGTTAATAGTGGGTGGGGTGAGGGCGGGGGGAGGTTATACAGTGATGGTAACACCATTGAATGTCATTGGAGATGGTCAGTGGCAGGTATTTGTGCTCAGTGAATGTTACCTGCCACTCGTTGGCTCATTATGTTGATTAAATAGTATTTAAACCCAATTGGAACCGATCCCTGTCACCATGGGTGAGCCTGACGGACCAATCCCTGTCATTGTAACTAACCCTAGCTGACTAATGTGTATGCATCTTGTTGTGCCAATGGCTAGGTATGGAAGAGCACGACAACGAGGGCCGAGTGATCACGGCTGAGTTTGACAAGTACTTCCTGGTGACAGCCTACGTGCCGAACTCAGGGAGGGGCTTGGTGCGGCTGGATTACCGTCAGACTTGGGATAAGGATTTCTCCAGCTACCTGAAGGGCTTGGACAGCAAGAAGCCGGTGATCCTGTGTGGGGACCTGAACGTGGCTCACCAGGAGATCGACCTGAAGAACCCCAAGACCAACAAGAAGACGGCCGGCTTCACCGCGCAAGAGCGGGATGGTTTTGGCCAGCTGCTGTCCCAGGGCTTCCTGGACACGTACCGCCACCTGCGACCGGATGCCAGGCACGCCTACACCTTCTGGACGTACCTGGGAAACTGCCGTGCCCGCAACGTGGGCTGGAGGCTCGACTACTTTGTGATGTCTCGGTCGCTGCTTCCCAGTCTGTGTGACAGCAAGATCCGATCCGGAGCGCTGGGTTCGGACCATTGCCCCATCACCCTCCTGATGGCCATGTGAGGCTGCAGGTCCCTTCCTCCCCTGCCCCTTCTCGACCTAACCTCACCCCACCCTGCCCACCGGTCAGCCCCTCCCTGTCTTTCTCCAACCCTGGGGGTTGGAGGGAAGCTGGATGGTCAGCTGTCCATGTGAGGGTGGAACCCCCCCCGCCGACACACACGCACACGCACACCACCTTCAAACACACCCCCATGCACGCACGTGCGCGCGCACACACACACCCCACCTCCCTCCCAGACACACACACCCCCTCCCACCCCCTTCCCCCGACAAGCATACACCACCTTCCCCCTCCCCCCAGACACACGCATCCAAACTCAAACCCCCTCCCCATGTGTGTGCGCAGCCTCCTGTCTTTGTTCAGCTTTTAGTTTTGAGACTTTGTTTGTAAATGTTTTTATGAGACGGCTTCTCTCTCTCTCGTTCTTTGTTTTAAATGTCTGAAGCTCACTGGATGGTAACAGACTCGGCCTGTCCCCATCTGGGGGGTGCGGAGGGGATGCAGAGTTGAGAAGAGAGACCCCAGTCACAACGACGGCTCAGGCTCAGTCTGCTGCTTCGCTGGACGGTGGGGAGTTAACTGCCCGTTGCACCAGCTTCCCTGTCCCTGTTGGAAGATCCCACCGGCTTTACCCCCCCCCCCTCTCCGAAAGGGCATTCCTGATCCCCATGTGCGAGCTGTTAATGTCGGGTTGAGCAAGTGTCTTGCGAGAAAAACCAGCGCTACAGTGTGTGTGTGTTTGTGCGTGTGTAAACTGACATTAATCATTCAAATTTAATAAAAAAAAATCATGGGAATCAGTATCACTGTGGCTTCTCTCTCTGTGTTTGTGGGAGTGTGGGCACGTGTGCGTGAGAGTGTGGGCACACGTGTGTCTCTCTCTCTCTCTTTGATGCCTACCTCTAATTGCCCTCCTTGATGAACTGGGCATTGCTCTTGGGCCATTTCAGAGGTTCATAGAGCTGTGCAGTGTGGAAACAGACCCTTCAGTCCAACTTATCTGTACTGACAAGCCATTATAATGTAAGCTAGTCTGGTTTGCTTGCATTTGGCCATACTCTTCCTGTTCATGTACCCATCCAGATGCCTTTTAAATGTTGTCATTGTGCCGGCCGCTTCCACGTCCTGTAGCAGCTCATTCCATATATTTACCACTCTCTGTGGAAAAAGTTACTCCTCGCATCCCTTTAAATCGTTCCCCTCTGGTCTGAAACTTACGCTCTCTACTTTTGAACTCACCTACCACAGGGAAAAGACCTCTTCAAAAGATCCATGCCCCTCATGATATTACCAACCTCTATAAGGTCACCCCTAAGCCCCCAATGTTCCAGGGATAACACTCCCAGCCTGTTCAGCCTCTCCCTGTAGCTCAAACCCTCTGACCCTGGCAACATTTTTGTGAATCTTTTCTGAACCCTTTCAAGCTTCCCAGAATCTTTCGTGCAAACGGGGAGACCAGAATTGAGCGTGATATTTGGAAAGTGGCTGAAATAAAGTCTTGTACAGCTACGACATGATCTCCCACCCTCTATGCTCAATGCATTGACCTATTAAGTCAATTGTACAAAATGCGACATCCACTAGGCTGCCTACCTGCTACTCAACGTTCAGGTAATTATGAAGCTGCCCCCCAAGATATCTTCTGTGAAGCCGTGCTGTCCAGGAGCTTACCATTAGGTGTACAAGTCTTGCCCTGATTTGCCTTTCCAAATTGCAGCATCCCACATGTATCTGAATTGAGCTCCATCTGCAACTCTTTGGCCCATTTGATCGATGTTCTGATGTGCTGTAAGGTAGCCTTCTTTGCTGTCCACTGCACCTCCACTTTTGGTGTCATCTAGAAGCTTGCCAAAGCACGCATGTTCACATTTGAACCACTTAGGTAAATGACAAAACGTTAAGAGCCAATCCCCTTTGCAGTGGGAACTGAAAGAACTGCGGATGCTGTGAATCAGGAACAAAAACAAAGTTGCTGGAAATGTTGGCAGATGCATCTTCACTGATGCTGCCAGACCTGCTGACGTTTTCCAGCAACTTTGTTTTTGTCCCTTTGCTGTGGGGTCTGGAGTCACGTGTAGGCCAGGATGGGAGAGCAATTGAATATCTGCTGTGATCCCACCTCAAATGGCCACCTGACTGAATAGCTCCTTTGGAATTCTTCCTCCTGGACTTTCAGATTAAAACGCACCTCACACTTTGTATATCTGTGCGTCCTGGGAATGAAATGCAGTAGATGTGAGCTGAAGCCTTTTGGATGTTATCGTGTCAGTATTTACGATGGTGAAAGACGTGGAAGTTAGGGAACATGTGGAGATAAATGGCGGTGTTGAAAGAGAGCCCACCAGCGCAGAAGGGAAAGTGACTTCGGACTTCAAGTGCATAAAAGTGACTGAATCCCCGGGACCTGACCAGAACATTATGGGAAGCTGGGTAGAGGAATAGTGGGCCATGTCCCGGCGGTATTTGTAGCGTCGACAGCCAGGGGTGAGGAGCCGCAGAACTGGAGGGTGTCTAATGTGCAGCTGTTTACCAGGGGCTTGAAGGAAAAGCCAGGGAGCTACAGACTGGTGAGCCTGACTTTACTGATTAGGGAGGCTGTTGTAGGGGATTCTGAGAGACAGGATTGACACTCCTTTGGGAACGCAAGAACTGATGAAGAATAGTCTGCACAGCTTTGTGCGTGGGGCATTGTGTCTCACAAGTTGAATTTTGAAACACTGATCACGAAGGCAGAGCGATAGACGTATTTATGTGGACCTTAGCAGTGCGTTTGAAAAGGTTATGTGTGGTAGACTAGTTAGTAAGGTTGGATCACATGGCTCACAGTTCTGAACAAGGGTCACCAGATCCCAAACGGGAACTGTGATGTTTTTTCTAGGCAAATGCTGCCAGACCTTCTGAGCTTTTCCAGCAACTTTGCTTTTGTTCTGGATCATATGGAGCATGGGAGATTCATTTTGGTAAGTGAAACCCAGGTCAGGACATATGCAGTTAACGGGGGACGTGGGTAAAGCCCTGGGAGTGTTGCTAAACAGAGAGAGCTAGGGGATCAGCTACATAGTTCCCTGACAGTAGAGTCGCAGTTAGACAGGATGGTGATGGCATCAGTATGCTTGCCTTCATTGGTCAGGGCATTGAGTGTGGGAGTTGGGAAGTCATGTTGTGGCTGTCCAGGACATTGGTTAGCCCACATATGGAGTACTGCGTGCAATCCTGGTCTCTCTGCTGTAGGAAGGATGTTATTAAGCTCTGTTTCCATGCTGCATAACTCTATGACATGTTTCTGATGCTTCGGGGAAATGAAGCTCTTAATAACGGAAAAAGTTGTGGGTCCCCAAGCTGCCAGGAGAATTACTCATTGCTAGTCATCTGGCCTAATGTCAGAATAGCCCCCCTGCCTCGGCCTGGCTCACTAACGCCCTTTAAGGAGGGAAATCTGCTGTCTGCCAGGGGGTGGTGATGGTCTGAAGGGTTTATTGCTGGACTGTTAACCCAGAGACTCAGGGAATGTTCTGGGAGCCTGGGGTTGGAATCCCACCACAGCTCACAAATTTCAGCTGCATCCAATCAATTTGCAGCTCCCTCTATCTGGAGCACTGCTCCCACACCCACCGCATTGTGTAAACCAAGAGGCAGCTTTGTGAGATTGCAGGAGGAGGGTGTGTGGGTTGTCGGGGGAGATGATGTGTGAAAACGACCAGCACTTGATTAGTTCAGTCCTTATTCTCCTTGCTGCTCCCATCACACCTCACTTTACTCCCACTTTCTGTCACACAGGCTTCAGACGCACAATCCACACTGAGCCAAGCTGTTGCAGACCAGCTACACCACAGCTTTATTTGGACATGCGGTCAACAGTCTGAAGAGTTGAAGTGTATAAAACTAGGGGCATCTTTCCTACAGCAGAGAGACCAGGATTGCATGCAGTACTCCATATGTGGGCTAAGCAATGCCCTTTCAGAGGATGGGGGGGGGGGGGCAAGTTTGAAAGAAGATGTGAGGGGCTCCTTTTTTTGGCAGAGAGTAGTAGGTGCTTGAAAAGCTCTGCTCTGTGGAAATGGTAGAGGTAGACATGATAAGGGTGTTTAAGGGGCATTTTGATCATCACATGAATGTCAATGGAATGGACAGTGAGAGACCACTGGCAGGCAGAATGTTGTAGTTTAATGTGGCGTGTGCCGAAGGCCCTGTTTCTGTGCTGAGTTGATATGTGTGTTCCGTCTTTTCATTCAGCTCATCATGTCTGGGATCTTTCCCAATGAGCTATTGCAAAGGGATGTTGGGGGTGGGGTTGGGGGGGGGGGGGAAACTGGAGTTTATTTTTGATTCATTCATAGGATGAGGGCATCGTTGGCTTGTGCTGGCATTTCTTACCCATCCCTCACTGCGCAGAGGGAATTGCCGTGGGAATGCAGTCACACAGAAGCGAGACCAGGGAAAGACTGCAGTTTCCCTTTCTAAAGGACATAAGTGAACACTTTTGTTTGTCCCAAACCTCAGCAATGGTTTTGTGGCAATTATTGAACTCACAATTTTAGATTTTGTTTGAACTGAGTTCAAATTCCACCATCTGCCATCGTGGGATTCGAACCCAGCTTCCAAGGACATAATCTAGGACTCTGGATTACCAATTCAGTGAGAATGCCAATGTGCCATTACCATCACCAATGAGGATTTCTTGCTAAAACTGAAAGACGGATGTTATGTCTGATGACCTGGACTTTGGCAGGGGACATGAGAGAATCTGGGTTAAACGGGGAGATACGAACCGGACCAGTTGTGTAAACATAATGTATGATATTTTACCAAATGGCCAGGAGCTGACCAACCAACACTCCGTCACCACTGTTTCCTGAGCAACATACCTTACCACCGCCAACACGATGTGCCAGTCATAATTGGCCGCCTCGTGTTCACACAGAAATGAGCTCAAATCAGTCAGTCTCAACATAGGTTTTACCTTCATCTCTGTCAACGTCATGGCAAACCCTCCCCTTATGCGGTTGTCATCAAGCATTTTCAACCTCAAATCTGGACCCTCAATATGAGTTTACAGTCAGGTAGGGATAGATCGCTATCCCTTGCTGGGAATGTGAAATGAATTGGAAATTTTTTGGGTGGCTGTCAGTGTTGCCCGGCGTCTTTCCTCAGAACGAAGGGATGCATTGACGAATTGAAGTAAAGGGATATTTCAACACACTCTTCAGCTGCTCCCTGAACTTGGTCTGTGTCACAGCATAAATCACAGTGTTTGTGCAGCAACTGAGGAGCTGCAGCATGAAGGCCAGTTCCTGGACAAAATCGTTTATCCAGACAGACAGATAGCGTAAATACAACATTCTGTTCCATATTGAGTAGACCATTATCATTGACCACAACAGGATGAAATTTGCTGAGATAACAAAGAGTAAAATGATGGATTTCCTTCGGCTCTCCATTTCTGGGTCTCTGGCACTCTGACCAATGAGCCTCCCGCGGGCTCGGCTCGTCACGAGAATGTGTCGGACGGTGAAAACATTGAGCAGCAGAATCAGGACGAACGGGAGAGCCGGGGTGAGAATGTGATGGAGAAACTCGATGATGACCCAGAACCGAGATTCCCGAACGTCATTGGTTACACGGCAAAACCAGGGCCTGTTCATCAGCCAATAGTGAGCTGTGAGCATAAAATACCAGAAAGTGTTCTTTAAGCAGCTCAGCACAGACACTGTGCCCAGAACCACAGCCGCTGTTTTCTCACTGCAGTATTTACTTTTCAGCTTCTGGCAACAAATGGCCAAAAAGCGATCAAAGGTGAAAGTGACGGTGAACCAGACAGAACAGTCAGTGACTGCATACAGCAGGACGGCGTGGATGTTACACACAGGGACGGAATACAGGAAGATAAAATGGATATGATAAACCATTGGCATGTGTCTCAATATCAAGTCGACGATAATGATCATTAGGTCTGTCGCTGCCATGGCCACCAGGTAAGAGGTGACACATTTGGAGAGACCGCACTTTTTGCGAGATAGGATCACGAGCGTCACTATGTTCACTGTGAGGAAGGGGAATAAACAATGACATTAGACATCATGTGAAAAATAGCTGGATATGATACTCAAGTTTCGGTCACACCAATACATTATATAAGTGGAACAATGCTTCTTCAGTTTTATAATTCAGTCATTTTGTGATAAATGCCAGCAGTTCATTGACGTTCTAGTTATATGATGCACTTGTGTACACAGACTGATGCATTCATGCACAAGGACTCCCAGATCTCTCTGCACTGAAACACTTTGAAACTGCTTTCCATTGGAATAATAATCTGTCTTTTCATTTTCCCGAAGTAATGGCCAACTCCTCTGTTATCCACATTAAGCTCTGTCTGCACAATCCTGGTCTATTCTGCTAGCGTCCCAATATCCATCTCTAAACTCTTTGTCTTCTCATCATAACCTGCTTTCCCACCTAGTTAGCATCTCCCGCAAACCGGCTATTTCACACTCTGCCCGTGATTGCGGATCACTTACATCGAATGCAAATAGTCATTGTCTGAGAACTGAGCTCTGTGGCAACCCACTCATTACAGTCTGTCCTCCAGAGAAGGACCCATTTACCCTGATCCTCTGTTTTCTATCATTCAGCCAATCCTCTCACTGAGCCAAAAGCACAAAATAAGTCTCCTTTCATGCCTTTGATCCCCCAGAAAAAAGTTCATGGAATGAATAAAGTCAGATTTGACCTGATTCCCCAGAGATATTGGCAGTATTATGGAATCCTGTATCATCCAGCTTTAAACTAATCCTTCCACTTTACAACTCAGCCTGGCTGATTTCACCCTGTTTTCCTTCCCGCTTCCTTGCTGAACTGCACTTTCTTTTAATGTAACAGCGCTCTAACAGTCAGTAAAATGTTGTTCCTCCCATTGAGAGATCATCAGTCAGGAGTCTCCACCTCACAATTCCATTCCTATTTCTCAGCTGTGGGCCCTTTTGATAGTTCGCTGTTGCATTGCAATTACCTCTTCGATGTGACAAGTTTTTCTGTCTCTCATAGGCAGTGAATTTCAGATTCCCATCATCGTAGTTTTCATAACCTCCCTATCTTTGAACCTCCTGCCCCTTACTGTAAATCTATGCCCATGGTCAATGATTCCCCCTCCCCCCATTAAGGGAAAAGTTTCATCCTGTCTATCCTACTGATGTCCCTCATCCTTTCATATAGCTCAAACATGCCCCCTCCTGATCTTCTCTGCTCTGGCAAAAAGAACCCGTCTATCCAATCTCTACTGATCAGTATAAGTTTCTGGAACAGGCGACATCCTGATAAAGCTCCCTCTGCACCCACACCCATGCTATCACATCCCTCTTGTAATCTGCATTCCAGAACCACCTCTGAATTATGAGTTGAAACATTTGGATTTAATCTGGAAACTGGAGCAAAAAAATTGTAAAAATTGAAACCAGGACCGATATAAGGGGAATGGACAGGGGAATGGGAAGACTGAAATTATTAATATTCTGGCTTTACAAGACCAGGATAATGTGTCGATAAATGCTTGGGGACAGGTGCAACAGGGCTGTTAAGAAGGCATACAGTGTTTTAGCTTTTATTAATAGAGGGATCAAGTTCCGGAACCAAGAGATTATGGTGAAGCTGTACAAAACTCTGGTGTGGCCGCACTTGGAGTATTGTGTACAGCTCTGGTCACTGCATTATAAGAAGGATGCGGAAGCTTTGGAAAGGGTGCAGAGGAGATTTACTAGGATGTTGCCTGGTATGGAGGGAAGGTCTTACGAGGAAAGGCTGGGGGACTTGAGGCTGTTTTCGTTAGAGAGAAGAAGGTTGAGAGGTGACTTAATTGAAACATATAAAATAATCAGAGGGTTAGATAGGGTGGATAGGGAGAGGCTTTTTCCTAGGATGGTGATGGCGAGCACGAGGGGGCATAGCTTTAAATTGAGGGGTGAAAGATATAGGACAGATGTCAGAGGTAGTTTCTTTACTCAGAGAGTAGTAAGGGAATGGAACGCTTTGCCTGCAACAGTTGTAGATTCGCCAACTTTAGGTACATTTAAGTCGTCATTGGACAAGCATATGGACGTACATGGAATAGTGTAGGTTAGATGGGCTTGAGATCGGTATGACAGGTCAGCACAACATCGAGGGCCGAAGGGCCTGTACTGTGCTGTAATGTTCTATGTTCTATGTTCTAATGTAGAGAATGAGCATACGGTTAGCGGAGAGAGCAGGGGTTGTGGATGGCAGTGTGCGGGCAAAATCGTTGGTATCTGAAGGTGAAACAAAATGCAGTACTTGAGCAGCATGTGTACACAGGGAACCAGCCTCCTGAGGTCAGAAACTGGTTCAGAAATGATGCACAGATTCATCGAGGTCTACAGGACAGGAGATATACTTCCAGACCATCATCTGTGTCCAAGAAAAAAAACCTCACTACTTAAATCCTACTTTTGCTCTTTACCTTGTCCATCGCCAACAAAATACTTCTCCAATGTCATGAGATTTTCAGACCTGACCACGCTCTCCTGGCAGTGTTTTGAGGAATGGCATTGTTACCAGTTTGTGCAGAAAAATTGTGAATTGCAAGGCAGGAAGGTCAAATGGAATTTAAACCTGACCGTTTTGAAAACCAATGCTATTGTGAGAAAACTGATAGTACACTCAATGTATATAAGGAGAGGGTTTGTAAGAATCGGTGTGAGAGTGAGCTGTCACCTGAGAATAAGCTGAGGGCTCTCACAAGAAATGGCTAAGCTCTCTAGAAAGCACCATCTCTCCATAAAAGATACCTCCACGGCATTTCTAGCTCAGAGCCTTCACTGAGAAAACACCCTGATCAGCAGGATTAGTGGAAGAAAAGCATTTATGACTCGACCACAGCAGAAGGGAGGTGTTTACATCTGGAAGGAGACTGTAGAAGGCAGTGTATTCTGGAAGACACATTCTGTGTAGTCTTTGAGAGACTAAGTTTCATTTTTTTTCTCACTGCTTGTATAATCTTTGTGGTTCTCGCATTTACGGGTATAACAGCAGAAGTCTGTTCAGTTAGGGAATAGTTCGAGGGAGTCGGGCATTGTTCCGTTTGTTCGTAGCTCTGTTAATTTGTTGACTCTGAGGGTGGCATCAATAACTTGTTAGTTAGGACTCAGCTACCTAGCCCATGAACTGACAATGCCCAGATAAAAATCCGATGCCATGACTGCCTAGCCATCAGCCGAACTCAAGTTGATTCGAGGCTGAGAAAGAGATTTTTAACCGGGAAGGGGAATCGAGTGGGAAAGGTTGTAAAGTGGGAATTAAGGAGGATCAGCTCAGACTTTGACTGGGCTGAAGAGAATTCCTGTAGAGCGCTATTGATGTTGATGACTCTACATCTTATGCACATATGGTGCAGAGGGAGTGGGGCTCGGGGATTGTCCCGGGAAAGGGATGTGACTGTGCAGAAAATACACATAGGGGAAAAGAGCAGTGGAGTTATAGAGCTGTGTTAGATCTGATGGAGAGGTAAAACTAGAATCATAGTCTTACAAAATTTAAACAGATCCTGCAGACCAACTCGTCCAGACAGACCATGATTCCCAAACTGATCCAATCCCATTTGACATGCTTCGTCCATGTCACTTACAGACTTTCTAAGTCATGTAGCTGCCCAAATGATCTGAAATGTTGCAATTATACACGTCCCTCCCACTTTGTCTGTCAGCTCGTTCTATATATGCATCATCCTCTGTATGCAAGAAAAAGTTGTCCCTCGCACCTTTTTCAAATCTTTCCCCACCCACCTTAATCCTACGGACTCTAGTTTTGGAATCCCCTACCCTGAGGGAAAAGAACTTTGGATATTCGCCTTACCTAAGCCTGTTGTAACTTTTTAAACACCTACAAGGTCACCCATCACCCTCCCACACTCTCGGGGAGAAACGGCACCACTCTTTCCATTCTCTACTTTATCTCAAACCTTCCAGTCCAGGGAACAGCCTTGTAATTTTTTTCTGTGATAAATCCAGCTTCAATACCATCCTTCCCAGAGCAGGGTAAACAGAACTGAGCACCGCACACTGAAACTGGCCTCACCAGATGGTTTGGCCTCACGGGGTACATACTTGGAACTCCAGCGATAGCCAGAATGGGGTAGTAGACACCCTGAGTAACCCAAAGCACATCCTGGATCCGAGACGGCAGAGATATCCAGTCCTGGGACAGCCAGTAAAGTCCATCATAGAAACCTCGATGCATTGTCGTAACGACCATAGTCGGTTGCCCACAGAATCTGATCTCTTCCTCTTTCTCACTCTCTCTCTCTCTCTCTCTGTCGAGGCGCTGGTCCTGTGTTCGCCAGGGAGCTGGCAAACCCGCTGTCACAGGAGGGTAACACGCTGTGAGGAGTCCCTCGGTAATAAGGGAGGAGACTGCCCTCCAGGGACACAGCCAGCATCCGTGGAGAGACATGTTAATGACAGTTGTTTTAAAAAAAACATGTTTCATTAACCCCTTCCAGCCCAGCAGCTTCCTTCACCACAATAAAACAGAACACCTTGTGTGTGTCGCTATCGCTCGTGTGGGTCATCGAGGGATTGGATGGGGAAAGGGTCCAGAGAGTGACCATCGCCTTCCAAAACATTTTGGATCCGAGAATGGGTTCAGAAGACCGGGTAATTGTAAATAGCGCGTCATGTTTGTTAAACAGCAGTGGGTTTTGCTTATTTTTAGTTGATTGGCTGGATCTGGGGCGGTTCAGGCTGTGCCCAGCATTTTGAACCCAATCCCCTGTGTAACCCTGTGCAAAGGATGTGGCTGGGGTGGGAAGAAGGGCGGACAAGGGCAGGGGGTACATGGGGACAGCAGCCCCTTGCAAATTCCACTCGGAGCCTCTCACAATCCTGACAGGAACATAAATACATGTTCATTCACGGTTGTTGGGCAAAACCCGAGAATTCCCTCCCTGGGGGCATGAACAGCACATGCTCCAAGAACACAGCTCACCCCGACCTTCTCTCACATGGAAGCAAACATAAGAGACAGGCACAGTAATACAGGCACATACTGATAGAGACAGGCACATATACAGGCACAGTAATACAGGCACATACTGATAGAGACAGGCACATATACAGGCACAGTAATACAGGCACATACTGATAGACACCCACATACACAGGCACAGTAATACAGGCACATACTGATAGAGACAGCCACATATACAGGCACAGTAATACAGGCACATACTGATAGAGACAGCCACATATACAGACACAGTAATACAGGCACTTACTGATAGAGACACCCACATATACAGACACAGTAATACAGGCACATACTGATAGAGTCAGGAACATATACAGGCACAGTAATACAGGCACATACTGATTGAGACAGGCACACATACAGGCACAGTAATACAGGCACATACTGATAGAGACAGGAACATATACAGGCACAGTAATACAGGCACATACTGATAGAGACAGCCACATATACAGGCACAGTAATACAGGCACATACTGATAGAGACAGCCACATATACAGACACAGTAATACAGGCACATACTGATAGAGACACCCACATATACAGACACAGTAATACAGGCACATACTGATAGAGACAGGAACATATACAGGCACAGTAATACAGGCACATACTGATAGAGACAGCCACATATACAGGCACAGTAATATAGGCACATACTGATAGAGACACCCACATACACAGGCACAGTAATACAGGCACATACTGATAGAGACAGCCACACATACAGACACAGTAATACAGGCACATACTGATAGAGACACCCACATATACAGACACATACTGATAGAGACAGGAAAATGTACAGGCACAGTAATACAGGCACATACTGATAGAGACAGGCACATATACAGGCACAGTAATACAGGCACATACTGATAGAGACAGCCACATATACAGGCACAGTAATACAGACACATACTGATAGAGACAGGCACATATACAGGCACAGTAATACAGGCACATACTGATAGAGACAGCCACATATACAGGCACAGTAATACAGGCACATACTGATAGAGACAGGAGCATATACAGGCACAGTAATACAGACACATACTGATAGAGACAGGCACAGTAATACAGGCACATACTGATAGAGACAGCCACATATACAGACACAGTAATACAGGCACATACTGATAGAGACAGCCACATATACAGACACAGTAATACAGGCACATACTGATAGAGACAGGAACATATACAGGCACAGTAATACAGGCACATACTGATAGAGACAGCCACATATACACACACAGTAATACAGGCACTTACTGATAGAGACACCCACATATACAGACACAGTAATACAGGCACATACTGATAGAGACAGGAACATATACAGGCACAGTAATACAGGCACATACGGATAGATACAGGCACATATACAGGCACAGTAATACAGGCACATACTGATAGAGACAGGCACATATACAGGCACAGTAATACAGGCACATAGCGATAGAGACAGGCACATATACAGGCACAGTAATACAGACACATACTGATAGAGACACCCACATATACAGACACATACTGATAGAGACAGGAAAATGTACAGGCACAGTAATACAGGCACATACTGATAGAGACAGGCACATATACAGGCACAGTAATACAGGCACATACTGATAGAGACAGCCACATATACAGGCACAGTAATACAGACACATACTGATAGAGACAGGCACATATACAGGCACAGTAATACAGGCACATACTGATAGAGACAGCCACATATACAGGCACAGTAATACAGGCACATACTGATAGAGACAGGAGCATATACAGGCACAGTAATACAGACACATACTGATAGAGACAGGCACAGTAATACAGGCACATACTGATAGAGACAGCCACATATACAGACACAGTAATACAGGCACATACTGATAGAGACAGCCACATATACAGACACAGTAATACAGGCACATACTGATAGAGACAGGAACATATACAGGCACAGTAATACAGGCACATACTGATAGAGACAGCCACATATACACACACAGTAATACAGGCACTTACTGATAGAGACACCCACATATACAGACACAGTAATACAGGCACATACTGATAGAGACAGGAACATATACAGGCACAGTAATACAGGCACATACGGATAGACACAGGCACATATACAGGCACAGTAATACAGACACATACTGATAGAGACAGGCACATATACAGGCACAGTAATACAGGCACATAGCGATAGAGACAGGCACATATACAGGCACAGTAATACAGACACATACTGATAGAGACACCCACATACACAGGCACAGTAATACAGGCACATACTGATAGAGACAGGCACATATACAGGCACAGTAATACAGACACATACTGATAGAGACAGCCACATATACAGGCACAGTAATACAGGCACATACTGATAGAGACAGGAACATATACAGGCACAGTAATACAGGCACATACTGATAGAGACACCCACAAATACAGGCACAGTAATGCAGGCATATACTGATAGAGACAGGCACATATACAGACACAGACACACAGACATATACTGATAGAGACACGCACATATACAGGCACAGTAATACAGGCACATACTGATAGAGACAGCCACATATACAGACACAGTAATACAGGCACATACTGATAGAGACAGCCACATATACAGACACAGTAATACAGGCACATACTGATAGAGACAGGAACATATACAGGCATAGTAATACAGGCACATACTGATAGAGACACCCACATATACAGGCACAGTAATGCAGGCATATACTGCTAGAGACACCCACATATACAGACACAGTAATACAGGCACATACTGATAGAGACAGGCACATATACAGACACAGACACACAGACATATACTGATAGAGACAGGCACATATACAGGCACAGTAATACAGGCACATACTGATAGAGACAGCCACATATACAGGCACAGTAATACAGGCACATACTGATAGACACAGGAACATATACAGGCACAGTAATACAGACACATACTGATAGAGACAGGCACAGTAATACAGGCACATACTGATAGAGACAGGCACATATACAGACACAGTAATACAGGCACATACTGATAGAGACAGCCACATATACAGACACAGTAATACAGGAACATACTGATAGAGACAGGAACATATACAGGCACAGTAATACAGGCACATACGGATAGACACAGGCACATATACAGGCACAGTAATACAGGCACATACTGATAGAGACAGGCACATATAGAGGCACAGTAATACAGGCACATAGCGATAGAGACAGGCACATATACAGGCACAGTAATACAGACACATACTGATAGAGACACCCACATACACAGGCACAGTAATACAGGCACATACTGATAGAGAGAGCCACATATACAGGCACATACTGATAGAGACAGCCACATATACAGGCACAGTAATGCAGGCACATACTGATAGAGACAGGAACATATACAGGCACAGTAATACAGGCACATACTGATAGAGACACCCACATATACAGACACAGTAATACAGGCACATACTGATAGAGACAGGAACATATACAGGCACAGTAATACAGGCACATACGGATAGACACAGGCACATATACAGGCACAGTAATACAGACACATACTGATAGAGACAGGCACATATACAGGCACAGTAATACAGGCACATAGCGATAGAGACAGGCACATATACAGGCACAGTAATACAGACATGTACTGATAGAGACACCCACATACACAGGCACAGTAATACAGGCACGTACTGATAGAGACAGCCACATATACAGGCACAGTAATACAGGCACATACTGATAGAGACAGCCACATATACAGGCACAGTAATACAGGCACATACTGATAGAGACAGGAACATATAGAGGCACAGTAATACAGGCACATACTGATAGAGACACCCACATATACAGGCACAGTAATGCAGGCATATACTGCTAGAGACACCCACATATACAGACACAGTAATACAGGCACATACTGATAGAGACAGGCACATATACAGACACAGACACACAGACATATACTGATAGAGACAGGCACATATACAGGCACAGTAATACAGGCACATACTGATAGAGACAGCCACATATACAGACACAGTTAATACAGGCACATACTGATAGAGACAGCCACATATACAGGCACAGTAATACAGGCACATACTGATAGAGACAGCCACATATACAGGCACAGTAATACAGGCACATACTGATAGAGACAGGAACATATACAGGCACAGTAATACAGGCCCATACTGATAGAGACACCCACATATACAGGCACAGTAATGCAGGCATATACTGCTAGAGACACCCACATATACAGACACAGTAACACAGGCACATACTGATAGAGACAGGCACATATACAGACACAGACACACAGACATATACTGATAGAGACAGGCACATATACAGACACAGTAATACAGGCACATACTGATAGAGACAGCCACATATACAGACACAGTAATACAGGCACATACTGATTGAGACAGGAACATATACAGGCACAGTAATGCAGGCACATACTGATAGAGACAGGCACAGTAATACAGGCACATACTGATAGAGACAGGCACATATACAGACACAGTAATACAGGCACATACTGATAGAGACAGCCACATATACAGACACAGTAATACAGGCACATACTGATAGTGACAGGAACATATACAGGCACAGTAATACAGGCACATACGGATAGACACAGGCACATATACAGGCACAGTAATACAGGCACATACTGATAGAGACAGGCACATATACAGGCACAGTAATACAGGCACATAGCGATAGAGACAGGCACATATACAGGCACAGTAATACAGACACATACTGATAGAGACACCCACATACACAGGCACAGTAATACGGGCACATACTGATAGAGACAGCCACATATACAGGCACAGTAATACAGGCACATACTGATAGAGACAGCCACATATACAGGCACAGTAATGCAGGCACATACTGATAGAGACAGGAACATATAGAGGCACAGTAATACAGGCACATACTGATAGAGGCACCCACATATACAGACACAGTAATACAGGCACATACTGATAGAGACAGGAACATATACAGGCACAGTAATACAGGCACATACTGATAGACACAGGCACATATACAGGCACAGTAATACAGGCACATACTGATAGAGACACCCACATATACAGACACAGTAATACAGGCACATAGTGATAGAGACAGGCACATATACAGGCACAGTAATACAGACACATACTGATAGAGACACCCACATACACAGGCACAGTAATACAGGCACATACTGATAGAGACAGGCACATATACAGGCACAGTAATACAGACACATACTGATAGAGACAGCCACATATACAGGCACAGTAATACAGGCACATACTGATAGAGACAGGAACATATACAGGCACAGTAATACAGGCACATACTGATAGAGACACCCACATATACAGGCACAGTAATGCAGGCATATACTGCTAGAGACACCCACATATACAGACACAGTAATACAGGCACATACTGATAGAGACAGGCACATATACAGACACAGACACACAGACATATACTGATAGAGACAGGCACATATACAGGCACAGTAATACAGGCACATACTGATAGAGGCAGCCACATATACAGGCACAGTAATACAGGCACATACCGATAGAGACAGGCACATATACAGGCACAGTAATACAGGCACATACTGATAGAGACAGGAACATATACAGACACAGTAATACAGGCACATAGTGATAGAGACAGGCACATATACAGGCACAGTAATACAGGCATATACTGCGAGAGACACCCACATATACAGACACAGTAATACAGGCACATGCTGCTAGAGACACCCACATATACAGACACAGTAATACAGGCACATACTGATAGAGACAGGCACATATACAGGCACAGTAATACAGGCACATACTGATAGAGACAGGCACATATACAGGCACAGTAATACAGGCACATACTGATAGAGACAGGCACATATACAGACACAGTAATACAGGCACATACTGATAGAGACAGGAACATATACAGGCACAGTAATACAGGCACATACTGATAGAGACAGGCACATATACAGGCACAGTAATACAGGCACATACTGATAGAGACAGGCACATGTACAGACACAGACACACAGACATATACTGATAGAAACAGGCACATATACAGACACAGTAATACAGGCACATGCTGATAGAGACAGGCACATATACAGACACAGCCATGCAGACATATACTGATAGAGACAGGCACATATACAGACACAGTAATACAGGCACATGCTGATAGAGCCAGGCACATATACAGGCACAGTAATACAGGCATATACTGATAGAGACACCCACATATACAGGCACAGACATACAGACATATACTGATAGAGACAGCCACATATACAGGCACAGTAATACAGGCACATACTGATAGAGACACCCACGTATACAGACACAGTAATACAGGCACATACTGATAGAGACACGAACATATACAGGCACAGTAATACAGGCACATACTGATAGAGACAGGCACATATACAGGCACAGTAATACAGGCACATACTGATAGAGACAGGCACATGTACAGACACAGACACACAGGCATATACTGATAGAGACACCCACATATACAGGCACAGTAATACAGGCATATACTGATAGAGACAGGCACATATACAGACACAGTAATACAGGCACATGCTGATAGAGCCAGGCACATATACAGGCACAGTAATACAGGCATATACTGATAGAGACACCCACATATACAGGCACAGACATACAGACATATACTGATAGAGACAGCCACATATACAGGCACAGTAATACAGGCACATACTGATAGAGACACCCACGTATACAGACACAGTAATACAGGCACATACTGATAGAGACACGAACATATACAGGCACAGTAATACAGGCACATACTGATAGAGACAGGAACTTATACAGGCACAGTAATACAGGCACATACTGATAGAGACAGGCACATATACAGGCACAGTAATACAGGCACATACTGATAGAGACAGGCACATATACAGGCACAGTAATACAGGCACATACTGATAGAGACACCCACATATACAGACACAGTAATACAGGCACATACTGATAGAGACAGGAACATATACAGGCACAGTAATACAGGCACATACGGATAGACACAGGCACATATACAGGCACAGTAATACAGACACATACTGATAGAGACAGGCACATATACAGGCACAGTAATACAGGCACATAGCGATAGAGACAGGCACATATACAGGCACAGTAATACAGACATGTACTGATAGAGACACCCACATACACAGGCACAGTAATACAGGCACATACTGATAGAGACAGCCACATATACAGGCACAGTAATACAGGCACATACTGATAGAGACAGCCACATATACAGGCACAGTAATACAGGCACATACTGATAGAGACAGGAACATATAGAGGCACAGTAATACAGGCACATACTGATAGAGACACCCACATATACAGGCACAGTAATGCAGGCATATACTGCTAGAGACACCCACATATACAGACACAGTAATACAGGCACATACTGATAGAGACAGGCACATATACAGACACAGAAACACAGACATATACTGATAGAGACAGGCACATATACAGGCACAGTAATACAGGCACATACTGATAGAGACAGCCACATATACAGACACAGTAATACAGGCACATACTGATAGAGACAGCCACATATACAGGCACAGTAATACAGGAACATACTGATAGAGACAGCCACATATACAGGCACAGTAATACAGGCACATATTGATAGAGACAGGAACATATACAGGCACAGTAATACAGGCCCATACTGATAGAGACACCCACATATACAGGCACAGTAATGCAGGCATATACTGCTAGAGACACCCACATATACAGACACAGTAACACAGGCACATACTGATAGAGACAGGCACATATACAGACACAGACACACAGACATATACTGATAGAGACAGGCACATATACAGACACAGTAATACAGGCACATACTGATAGAGACAGCCACATATACAGACACAGTAATACAGGCACATACTGATTGAGACTGGAACATATACAGGCACAGTAATGCAGGCACATACTGATAGAGACAGGCACAGTAATACAGGCACATACTGATAGAGACAGGCACATATACAGACACAGTCATACAGGCACATACTGATAGAGACAGCCACATATACAGACACAGTAATACAGGCACATACTGATAGAGACAGGAACATATACAGGCACAGTAATACAGGCACATACGGATAGACACAGGCACATATACAGGCACAGTAATACAGGCACATACTGATAGAGACAGGCACATATACAGGCACAGTAATACAGGCACATAGCGATAGAGACAGGCACATATACAGGCACAGTAATACAGACACATACTGATAGAGACACCCACATACACAGGCACAGTAATACGGGCACATACTGATAGAGACAGCCACATATACAGGCACAGTAATACAGGCACATACTGATAGAGACAGCCACATATACAGGCACAGTAATGCAGGCACATACTGATAGAGACAGGAACATATAGAGGCACAGTAATACAGGCACATACTGATAGAGACACCCACATATACAGACACAGTAATACAGGCACATACTGATAGAGACAGGAACATATACAGGCACAGTAATACAGGCACATACGGATAGACACAGGCACATATACAGGCACAGTAATACAGGCACATACTGATAGAGACACCCACATATACAGACACAGTAATACAGGCACATAGTGATAGAGACAGGCACATATACAGGCACAGTAATACAGACACATACTGATAGAGACACCCACATACACAGGCACAGTAATACAGGCACATACTGATAGAGACAGGCACATATACAGGCACAGTAATACAGACACATACTGATAGAGACAGCCACATATACAGGCACAGTAATACAGGCACATACTGATAGAGACAGGAACATATACAGGCACAGTAATACAGGCACATACTGATAGAGACACCCACATATACAGGCACAGTAATGCAGGCATATACTGCTAGAGACACCCACATATACAGACACAGTAATACAGGCACATACTGATAGAGACAGGCACATATACAGACACAGACACACAGACATATACTGATAGAGACAGGCACATATACAGGCACAGTAATACAGGCACATACTGATAGAGGCAGCCACATATACAGGCACAGTAATACAGGCACATACCGATAGAGACAGGCACATATACAGGCACAGTAATACAGGCACATACTGATAGAGACAGGAACATATACAGACACAGTAATACAGGCACATAGTGATAGAGACAGGCACATATACAGGCACAGTAATACAGGCATATTCTGCGAGAGACACCCACATATACAGACACAGTAATACAGGCACATGCTGCTAGAGACACCCACATATACAGACACAGTAATACAGGCACATACTGATAGAGACAGGCACATATACAGGCACAGTAATACAGGCACATACTGATAGAGACAGGCACATATACAGGCACAGTAATACAGGCACATACTGATAGAGACAGGCACATATACAGACACAGTAATACAGGCACATACTGATAGAGACAGGAACATATACAGGCACAGTAATACAGGCACATACTGATAGAGACACCCACATATACAGGCACAGTAATACAGGCACATACTGATAGAGACAGGCACATATACAGACACAGACACACAGACATATACTGATAGAAACAGGCACATATACAGACACAGTAATACAGGCACATGCTGATAGAGACAGGCACATATACAGACACAGCCATGCAGACATATACTGATAGAGACAGGCATATATACAGACACAGACACACAGGCATATACTGATAGAGACAGGCACATATACAGGCACAGTAATACAGGCACATAATGATAGAGACACCCACATATACAGGCACAGTAATACAGGCATATACTGATAGAGACAGGCACATATACAGACACAGTAATACAGGCACATGCTGATAGAGCCAGGCACATATACAGGCACAGTAATACAGGCATATACTGATAGAGACACCCACATATACAGGCACAGACATACAGACATATACTGATAGAGACAGCCACATATACAGGCACAGTAATACAGGCACATACTGATAGAGACACCCACGTATACAGACACAGTAATACAGGCACATACTGATAGAGACACGAACATATACAGGCACAGTAATACAGGCACATACTGATAGAGACAGGAACTTATACAGGCACAGTAATACAGGCACATACTGATAGAGACAGGCACATATACAGGCACAGTAATACAGGCACATACTGATAGAGACAGGCACATATACAGGCACAGTAATACAGGCACATAGTGATAGAGACAGGCACATATACAGGCACAGTAATACAGACACATACTGATAGAGACACCCACATATACAGACACAGACACACAGACATGTACTGATAGAGACACCCACATACACAGACACAGTCATACAGACATATACTGATAGAGAAAGGCACATATACAGACACAGTCATACAGACACATACTGATAGAGACACCCACATATACAGACACAGTCACACAGACATATACTGATAGAGACAGGCACATACACAGACACAGTCATACAGA
Organism: Stegostoma tigrinum; assembly: GCF_030684315.1. Taxonomy (NCBI): domain Eukaryota; kingdom Metazoa; phylum Chordata; class Chondrichthyes; order Orectolobiformes; family Stegostomatidae; genus Stegostoma; species Stegostoma tigrinum. The sequence goes on along the minus strand of NC_081396.1, from coordinate 16,388,757 downwards.
TATATACTGATAGAGACACCCACATATACAGGCACAGACACACAGACATATACTGACAGAGACACCCACATATACAGACATAGTCACACAGACATATACTGACAGACACACCCACATATACAGGCACAGTAATACAGACATATACTGATAGAGACACCCACATATACAGGCACAGTCACACAGACATATACTGACAGAGACACCCACATATACAGGCACAGTCATACAGACATATACTGATAGAGACACCAACATATACAGAAACAGTCACACAGACATATACTGATAGAGACAGGCACATACACAGACACAGTCATACAGACATATACTGATAGAGGCACCCACATATACAGACACAGACACACAGACATATACTGATAGAGACACCCACATATACAGACACAGGCATACAGACATATACTGATAGAAACACCCACATATACAGACACAGACACACAGACATATACTGATAGAGACAGGCACATACACATACACAGTCATACAGACATATCCTGATAGAAACACCCACATATACAGAGACAGACACACAGGCATATACTGATAGAGACACCCATATACACAGACACAGTCACACAGACATAGTCTGACAGAGACAGGCACATATACAGACACAGTCACACAGGCATATACTGATAGAGACAGGCACATATACAGACACAGTCACACAGACATATACTGATAGAGACAGGCACATATACAGACACATGTGGGTGTCTCTATCAGTATATGTCTGTAAGACTGTGTCTGTGTATGTGCCTGTCTCTATCAGTATATGTCAGTATGTCTGTGTCTGTGTATGTGGGTGTCTCTATCAGTATATGTCTGTGTGTCTGTCTCTGTATATGTGGGTGTCTCTATCAGTATATGTCTGTGTGTCTGTCTCTGTATATGTGGGTGTCTCGAAAAGTATGTGCCTGTATTACTGTGTCTGACTATGTGGGTGTCTCTATCAGTTTATGTCTGTATGTCTGTGTCTGTATATGTGCCTGTCTCTATCAGTATCTGTCAGTATGGCTGTGCCTGTATATGTGCCTGTCTCTATTAGTGTATGTCTGTATGACTGTGTCTGTGTATGTGCCTGTCTCTATCAGTATATGTCTGTCTGACTGCGTCTGTATATGTGGCTGTCTCTATCAGTATGTGCCTGTATTACTGTGTCTGTATATGTGCCTGTCTCTATCAGTATGTGCCTGTATTACTGTGCCTGTATATGTGGCTGTCTCTATCAGTATGTGCCTGTATTACTGTGCCTCTATATGTGTCTGTCTCTATCAGTATGTGCCTGTATTACTGTGCCTGTATATGTGCCTGTCTCTATCAGTATGTGCCTGTATTACTGTGCCTGTGTATGTGGGTGTCTCTATCAGTATGTGCCTGTATTACTGTGCCTGTATATGTGGGTGTCTCTATCAGTATATGTCTGCATGGCTGTGCCTGTATATGTTCCTGTCTCTATCAGTATGTGCCTGTATTACTGTGTCTGTATATGTGGGTGTCTCTATCAGTATGTGCCTGTATTACTGTGTCTGTATATGTGGCTGTCTCTATCAGTATGTGCCTGTATTACTGTCCCTGTATATGTGGGTGTCTCTATCAGTATGTGCCTGTATTACTGTGCCTGTGTATGTGGGTGTCTCTATCAGTATGTGCCTGTATTACTGTGCCTGTATATGTGCCTGTCTCTATCAGTATGTGCCTGTATTACTGGGCCTGTATATGTTCCTGTCTCTATCAGTATGTGCCTGTATTACTGTGCCTGTATATGTTCCTGTCACTATCAGTATGTGCCTGTATTACTGTGTCTGTATATGTGGCTGTCTCTATCAGTATGTGCCTGTATTACTGTGCCTGTATATGTGGCTGTCTCTATCAGTATGTGCCTGTATTACTGTGCCTGTGTATGTGGCTGTCTCTATCAGTATGTGCCTGTATTACAGTGCCTGTATATGTTCCTGTCTCTATCAGTATGTGCCTGCATTACTGTGCCTGTATATGTTCCTGTCTCAATCAGTATGTGCCTGTATTACTGTGTCTCTATCTGTCAGTATATGTCTGTGTGAGTGTGTCTGTATATGTGGGTGTCTCTGTCAGTTTGTGTGAATGCAATTCTCTCTCTCTCTCTCTGTGTGTGTGTGTGTGTGAGTGTGTGTCTGTGTGTGTGTGTGTGTGTGTGTGTGTGTGTGTGTGTCTGTGCGCGTGCATGTGTAATTGTGTGTGTTGGTGTCAGTGAGTGTGTGAGAGCGATTATCTGTGTTGCTGTGCGTGTGTGTGAGTGCGTTGGTCAGTGCATCTGCATGAGAGCGAGAGCAATTGACTGTGTTTGTGTGAGCATGTGCCTCAACAGCCCATGTGATGACTCTCTTTGTGGCGGTTTGGGATTGGGATAGGGGATAGGGTGCCCAGGCACTTCCTCTCACCCATGCCTTCCTCCCACCCCAAGCCACACCTCCATCTACCTACTAACCTCAACCCACCTCCTTGACCTGTCCGTCTTCCCTGGACTGACCTATCCCCTCCCTACCTCCCCACCTATACTCTCTCCACCTATCTTCTTTACTCTCCATCTTCAGTCCGCCTCCCCCTCTCTCCCTATTTATTCCAGTTCCCTCTCCCCATCCCCCTCTCTGATGAAGGGTCTGGGCCCGAAACGTCAGCTTTTGTGCTCCTGAGATGCTGCTGGGCCTGCTGTGTTCATCCAGCTTCACATTTCATTATCTTGGATTCTCCAGCATCTGCAGTTCCCATTATCACTAAAATTACTGCACACAGTTTCGAGTCCAGAAGGACCCAAGATTCCCAAACAGAAAATGAGTTGTTCTTCCAGCATGAGCTGAACTTCACTGGAGTATTAAATCTAGCCTGACAGAGAGAGAGATACTTGTCAGGGAGCATGGTGGTGTATTGAGAACTTTTCTAGGTGATAGTGAAGCATTCCTTTGAATGTTTAAGTGTTTTTCTCTTTCACTATGCTCAATTTCCATCTATCATTTAATACTCCTTCCTCCTATAGTTCCTCCAGCATTCATACAAACATGTTCCTCAGCGCAGTCAGCTCTGAAGGTGGGTCGCTGAATCCAAAACATTAACTTTGCTTTCTCTCCACAGGTGTTGGCAGGAGTTCTGGCTTTCCAGCCATTTTTGCCTTCATTTGTGATGAAAAATTCAGTGCGAGGTCATTTTGGGAGCAGAGATCATAATTCTGTAAATTTAAAGTAGTTACGAAGAAGGGTAATACTGATTCTATGGTAAATGTTTTAAAATAAATGAATGGCAATGATAACTGCATATCAGGGACTGGAGAAATTAGTTTCGGGTGGCTTTTTAGGAGGATGCCCATTTCTGATATTTGAGATTCTTTTAAATGCCTATTGATCAGAATTTGCGACTAACATCGAATCACACACTTCATTCCAACATGTGGACCCTGGCCAAGTTTCCCAAAATGAACATATCCCATTTGGCTGCATTTGGCCCAGAGCACACTGACCCTTTCCTATAACTTCTACATGTTGTAACAGTACCTGAATTAACAAGTTCCTGTGAGGAACACAGATAAGGGCGGCACGATTCGCAAACTGTGGATGACAATAGATATTGAAAGTTTACTCAAAATTAAAACTGAAATCAAACAAGCCCTTGAGGCATACTAAGAAAGCAGGAAAGAAGTTAACTAAGGTATTGAGAGGTCTCAAAGAGGCCATGAATTGTTCTTAGAAAGTAGGATCCAGAAGAATTTTGAGGCATTGTATCATTGTATTCTGAGCAAGAGTTTTACATCCGTGTGTAGATGAGTTCTTGGGGAATATTCTTAAAGTGAGGAATTACTCACATTTGGAAAAGAATGAACTTTATTAGGAATAGTAAACATGGGTTTTGTTTGGGGATGTTGTGCCTCACAAGTTTGATTGGGTTTTTTGTGGAAATGTTGAAGATGATTGATGAGGATAGGACAATAGATGTTGCCACTGATGCCTTTACTAAAGCATTGAACAGTCTCCAGTTTCTCTACCAGATTGATCCACATCGGATCACGGTATTGAGCTGGTAATTTGGATCCAAAATTGCCTTGTTTAGAGAAAACAGAGGGTACTCTTCGCAGGCTGCTTTTTTTCTGATTGGCGTTCTGTGACCAGTCATGTTCCACAAAGATCATTGCTCCAAACTCTGTTATATGTAAAATATGCAGGTAATCTGATTGGTAAGCTGCCAGGCAACGCCAGAGGTGCGGATTGTGAGGAAGGTTGTCAAAGGATACAGCAGGATAGTTGGGAAAGTTTGGAAAGTTGTACAGAGGATTAGAGAATGGAATTTAGTCCAGACAGCTGTAAGATGATGCACGTGGGAAGTCAGATGCAAGGGGAAAATGATTTGAAAAGGATAAGAATTTAAATGAAATACTTGATGAAGCCCCTCATTGTGGGCTTGTGCAGAAGATTATTTGATTTGTAATCCATGGTGACTTCGACAGTTGCATCCAAAATAGATCTGACTGTTGAAGACAGAATGTGACTGTGCAGATGTGTTTTATTCTCCTCACTGGAAATCTGTGACCAGTGGTGTTCTGCGAGGGGCAGTGCAGAAATTCCAGTTGTTTGTAATGATATAAATGAGATTGATGAAAATGCAGGTGATTCAATGAATAGGTTTTCAGATGATACGAAAATTGTTGAAGTTGTGAATTAGAGCGAAGGTTATCAAAGGACGCAGCAGATAAGGGATCAGCTGGAAATTTGGCTGGCTAGAGAAATGGCAAGAATTGTTTAAGCTGGCAAGGGATGGTGTTGCATTTTGGCAGGTTAATTACAAGGGAAAAGTACAAGATAAATGGTTGGATCCTTCAGAGCATTGAACTGCAGAGAGTCCATGTCCATAGCTCCCTTAAAAGTGGTTAACGTAATGGGCAAAGTGATTACAAAGGCTGATGGCATGCTTGTCTTCATCGGTCGGGAAATTTAAGCTTAAGGTTGGCAAGAGAAATCGCAAATGTGGAAGAGTTTGATCAGGCCAGATTTGGAGCTCTGTGCATATTTCTGCTCATTGGATGTTAGGAAAGATATGGAGGTTTTACAGAGAGTGTGGAAGTGTTTCAGCAGGATGTTGGGTAGACTGGAATGTATCAGCGATCAGGAGATGTTGGACAAACTTGGATTGTTGAGTTCAAACATCAGAAGTGAAGAAGGCGATGTGATTAGAACATTTAACATGATGAGAGCCATGGATAAAGAGGATAGTCACATTCTCCGCAGGGTGGAAATGTCAAATACTAAGGGAATAGGTTTGGGTTGAGAGGCAGAAAGTTCGAAGGAGATGTGTGAGGCAAGTGTTTTTACACAGTAAGTAGTAGGTATTTGTAATGTGCTGCCAGGGGAGCTGGCATGAGCAGATATGCGAGCAGTGTTTTAAAGGCATTGAGACAGACGCAGGACCAGGCAGAGAACAGAGGGATGTGGACCATATGCAGGCAGACAGGAGGTCATTTAGAATAACATCATGGTTGGCACAGACATGCTGTGCTGAAAAGCCAATTCCTGTACCCAACACTTCTCTGTTCTATGTTCGGATCATACCGTTTTATGGCATCAGGCCCCAATGTATTACTCTGTCTATTTTCCATCTCTTACTCCTTGCACCTACTTAATGTGATGTTCCCTCTTCTGCCTCTGTCAATGTCAGGTATTTTCATGCCTTGCCCATCTTTCATATTCCCGATTGGATGCCTGTTCGTGGGTCTGCCTGAATGCCTCGAACACGTTGCTGTCATTTCGGCTCTGATCAACACCTGTGCCAGCACATTGGAGCCACCTATTGATCTCTGTGATGAGTACAGTTCATGGATAGCCACAGAATCATAGAGCCACACAGAATGGAAACACTCCCTTCTGTTCAACCAGTCCATGCTAAACATAGTCCCACCTGCCTGCTCCTGGCCCATGTGCTTCCAAACCTTTCAAGTCAATTTTGTATGCAGCTTTGGAAATCACCATGGATCACATATTACTTAAATTTCTGCGTGAGCCGACAGTGAGGGGCTTTGTCAAATATTTTATTTCAATTCGTGTCCTTTACAAACTAATTCCCCTGGCGTCTGACCTACCATGTGCATCATCTGACAGTTGTCTGAAGTAAATTCCATCATCTCTATGTATTCATCCAAATGCCTTTTATATATTGTAATTGTGCCCACATCCACCATTTCCACTGGAAGATCATGCCACACGCGAACTACCTTCTGTGCAGAAACTGCTCCTCATAGTTTTTCGCTTCATCTCACCTGAAAAAAGGCATCCCTCTCCGTCTGAGAGTACCCTTTCGAAGGGAAAGGTTACTGACCATTAAAACTATCTATATTCATCATGATTAATGAACCTCTACAACCTCAATTCTCAACATTTTATAATGCAGTTTAAAACGTCCCAGCCTGACCAGCTTATATTTCCAATTCAGTCCTGGCAACATCTCAGTACATCTCTTCCAAACCCTCTCCAGCTGCACATTATCCTTATTATAACTGGACGACCAGAACTGGACACACTACTCCAGAAGAAGCCTCACCAATGTCCTGTACAAGGTCACATGACATCGCAATTGCTCACTCAAATAACTGAGCAATGAAGACAAGTGTGCTAAATGCCTTCCAACTATCCTAAGGACCAGTGACGCAAAATGCAAATAATTATGCATCTGAACCACTACCCAAGGCTGTGCCATTATTTATATCAGTTTGTCCAGCCATGTTTTTTGTACCCAAATGCAATCCCTTGCATTGTTACCAAATGCGCTTCATCTGACATTTTGAAGCCCATCGACCCATTTGATCAAATTTCCTTTGCTATCTTTGAAAATCTTTTTTACTGTCTACGATACCACCAAAGTTGGTGCCATTTGCAAACATACTAACAATGCCTTCTATATCCTCATCGAAATCGTTCATATCAATGAGAAGAGATCTTGGGATTCATGTAGATGCTTCTTTGAAAGTGGCATCACTCTTCGATAGGGCATTTAATAAGACATTTAACACGCCTGCCTTTATTGCTCACACCATTGAGTTGAGGAGTTGGGATGTCATGTTGTGGTTGTACAGGCTGTTGGTGAGGCTGTGTCTGAATACCCTCCTGTAGGAATGATATTATTACATTGGTGATGGCTCAGAAAAGATTTGCCAGGATGCGGGGATTTGAGTGAAAAGGAGGTGCTGGTCGGCTGAGACTTTTTCATTGCAGCATTGGAGATTAATGGGTGCCTTCGAGAGGTTGATGCAAGCATGAAGAGAATTGTGAAGGTGAACAGCAAAGGTCCTTTCTCGAGGATAAGGGAGTAGAAAACTAGATAGCGTATTTTTCAGAAGAGAAGAGAAAGATTTAAAAAGGATGTGGTCGATGCAGATACAGTTGGAACATTATGAAGTCATTTAGACAGCTACATGAATGGGAAAGGAGTAGAGGAATGTGGGCCAAATGCAAAAAGTGGGATGAGGTTATTTTGGGAAACTTGTTCGAAATGAACGAGTTGGGCTGAAGTGACTGTTTCCATGCTGTATGACTCTATGACTCCAGCTCGTTTAAACACTCAATGTCTCACCTCAAGATTATGTCTCCCTCCCAAATTTACCATTTCCATACTGCGTGAGAGTGAGGACTCCAGCTGTCCCCCTTATACATGTCTCTTATAGTTGTAACAGATCGCCCATCACCCTCTGACACTCCAGTGAAAAGAATCAAGTTTGTACAAAGTTTCCTCGTAGCATGAAATCCATTCCAGGCGTCCTAGTAAAACCCTTTTGCATACTCGCCAAAGCCTCCACATCCTTCCTATCATTTGGTGGCCAGAACTGCACACAACGCTCCAAATGTGATTTCAGCAAAGCCTTATAGAACTACAACATTGCTTTCCAACTTTGATACTCAATACTTTAATTGATTAAGAACTGTTCCATACGTCTTCTTCACTGCTTTATCCGCTTGTGTTTTCTCTTTCGGTTTGATATGATGTTGAGCCCAAGATCCCACTGCATATCAATGTTTGATTGGGGCTTGACAATTAATGTATACTTTCCTGTTTCATTTCATCTCCAAAAATGTATCACCTCACATTGATCCGGGAGACACTCCATCTGCTAGTTCTCTGCCCAACTTCCCAACTTATCCATGTGCTGCTGTATCCTTTCATAATCTTTGTTACCATCCAAAACTTCATCAACTTTGTCATTGTCTGTAAACCTATTTGCCAGTCCAGTGACATTTTCATCCAAATCAGTGATATATGAAGATTATAAACATCGAAGGTCCTGGCTCTGTAATTCTGCTTTCTCTTCAGAGATGTTGCCAGACCTGGAGAGTACTTCCAGCAATTTCTGCGTTTGCTTCTGATTTCCATCATTTGGAGTTATTTATGTTTTGTTTGAAAAAAAAAGCCATCAAGGATTGTATATGGTGTTCAAGAAAAAGTGGGTGACAAATAATGAAGAGGATAATCTTTAAATGATGGAACATGCAGATAGGGCACTCTACTTCCAAGGGTGCAAACAGTTTGTTGCTGGGACGGAATACTTTGGCTATGAATTGAGTTTGGACAGACTGGGATTGTTTCCCTTGGAGCAGAGGAGACTGAGTGAGGACATGATTGCAATGTTAGAAATTATGAGGGGCTTAAAGAGAAATGAAATCTTCCCCTAGTATTGGGATCACTGCCGAGGGCCGTAACATTTAGGAAAGGGGTGGGAGAGGAAGAAGGGATGTGAGTAAAATATTTGCACCCAGACAATGGTGGTAACCAGGAGCATACTGTTTGGGAGGGTGGTGGGGGATATGCATTGACTAACATTTAGGTCGTATCTCTGTGGACTCTTGTGAAGCCAAGGCACACCAAGCAGCAAGCCTAGAGCTGGAAAATTGGGTCAGAAATCCTAGATGCTTGTTATTGATGGACGCACATGCTGTGTATGTGGGACTTTTCTCTGTGAGATGGACCTCTTTTGACTCTGCGACGCTAAGTTGGAGCTGTTCTTCATGGGAGAAGGAGGCATACTGATCTGCGACAGGATTTCGAAACAATGAGAGGACTGGACTGAGGAGGTGATGACAACTGATCCCTGCTTGAGAATGAGGAGCAAGAAGGCAGAGACTGAATTCATCTGTAAAAGAGGCTCAGGCGAAATGAGTGTTTTTCTCACACAGCAGGATATTACGATATGGAGGGAACTGCCTGTAAATCAAGGGAAGGCAGTTTCACAGAAATGATGCCAGAAGGCAGCGGAAATTTGTTTAAAAATACATGCATGGTTGCAGGAATAAAGCAGAACCCCGGCACCACGTAATCCTGTCTGTTTAAAGAGCAGGTGCTGCCCCTGCTGGCCGAACAGCCTCATTCCACGCAGTAACACCACTGCGACTCAGTCATTGTTTGATTTACAAATTCTCTTCAAATATACAGGGTCGTTCTTTGATCCGAGTGCGCGGTCTCCAAACTCATTTATTCTGACACAGTGAAATTTAGTTTCACACGTTTGTGTTCCTTTAACGACGTTACTGCAATTGTGTCTGTGCATTCAGGACGTAAGGCTTTAATAAGTTTACATGTTCACAGTTGTTGTGATCTTTGGGCTGAGATATGATGTGATCCGGAACAATAATCAATGGGATTATACCAAGCCTGAATGTTAATTCCAAATTCACTCCAGTTTTTCACCTGTAATTTTGAATTTGTAAAGGGAGCCAGGCGACAGAACTTGAGTATAGAATTTACCACGGTGCCAGGTGTTTCCTGTTGATTCAACAGAAAGGCAAGGCGCACAGCGACGGTTCGCTGGTTCTGCAGACTGTGAACTGTTTTCACACACTGAGCCTTCCATAAATCTTGCCGAATTCCAAGGTAAATCTACACTGAAATATGCTGCCACAGGTTTTCAGGGAATATGCCGTGTCTCACCTGGTGCACATCAAGGAGAGGGAATGCCCAGCATTTTCCAGGCAGCCTGTCCGCTCGTGCATTTAACTTCTCTCTGAAAGATCAGATTTCCTCAGTTCGTTGGCATGTTTCCCTCAATCGCAACACGACCAAAATGTGGCCTGAAATTCAGCACAATATCTGTAAAACATTGCCCCGGCAAAGTGACATAGACAGATGGAGCAAATCAACTCAAATTAGACTGGGATTTGGTTGGTAATGTGAATGAACATCACTGGACACACTAAACTGGTTCCAGATCTGTAACCATGGGAATGCAGTCAAAGTTCTGAGCTGGTTGCAAGTCTGAATTAAGAATAGATAAGGCTGCAGAAGCTTGGGGGGATACATGGAGTTAACGCTTCCTGACTATTGACTGTGAATCAGAACTAAAGAGGACTGGATAGTCCTGGTTTGCATGTCTTTCATCCATGATGTGCGATGGAAAGATATGGCGAGTGGAACCAGAGCGAAACACCAACACAGATTTTCTAGCAGAAATGAAGGGATGTGGATGCTAAATCTGTATCAATGATATGTGTGACTATTGAGAAGTTACTCATCTAACCACCAACATTGCCAAACACATCACTAATGTATAGTTCGGACAACTGAGGTCTGAGCACTGATCCTCGTGGAACAACACTGGTCGCAGGCCTTCAGTGAAACAAAAAAAAAGGATCACGCTTCCACAAATTCCCAATGCCTTCGTTGACCCAACCATTTTACATGACATACAACGTGTTCTGCACCTGAACAAAACGTGGTTACCTGGTGTAGGGTAATTGGACACGTTGAATCTTGTTTCAGTCTCTCAGTATTTGTAATGTCCACAGTCAGTGTGCATAAATGCGCACAACTTTTCTTACATTAACGACAGGTTGAAGCCAAACATGTCAAGCATTGTCTCAACTGCGTACTCTCAATCAGCAATAATGTGATTAAAGGGGTAGTTAACAGTACATATACAGCAGTGCTTACACAGCAATAAACTTCACAGTGATGCCCAGTTTGAGTTTTCCTGGGGCACATGGCTCTCAGCCAAGCACAAAGATTGTCTGTGTGAAGAGAAAAACAGAGTGATTTAATCCTCTCCATATTGCCTGGGCGTGTGCCCCCCAAAAGCCTCACGTAGCTCCACGCCATTCAGGACAAATGAGCTCGCATTATTGGCCCCACATCCACATCCATCCACTGCCTCCACCAACACTCAATAAAAGGAGTGTACTATTGTCACACTACACTCCGCAAATTCAGCAACGCTCTTCATCCAGAAGCTCAGGGAGCTTTATTGCAAATCACACCATGGCAAATGGAGGAATTTCAAATTAATTTCTGAAAACAAGAGCTGAGTTCTGACCACCAATCAGTTGTCATATTGCTCTACTAAACAGACCGAGGGAATGATGTCTGGCATGCTTATTCAGTCTTGTCCATTCCTGAAGCTCGAGCTGCAACAGTGTAAGGCAGTGGTCTTTCAACAGATCTTTGAATTTGCTGAGCAAGGTGAATTCGGAGTGAATAGCATTCCTGGGCGAGCTTGGGAATTCTAACTCGCATAAAAAATCTTTAAACACATGAACAAACCACTGTGTTTGTCTGTCCAATTGTTTTGCAGCGGATAGTTTAAAGGGGAATGGTATCTGAAGCAAAGTTGGCTGAGCATGTTACATTCAATCTAACATTCACGTAGACGAATGCAAAATAGGAGCAGGGCTGGGTGATTTGATCCGACATTCTGTTCCATCACTCAGTGTGTGAGAGCAATGGGTTTATACAAGCAAGGTATCATGTTTGCTCATACTAACAGGGATCACCTCAGTGTGAAAGGATTGAACAGAATGGACGTTTTAAAATGTATCTGATGTATCACCTTGTGTCACTTTGCAGGTGGCCATGCTGGAGTTGTGGCACTGCTAGACCGAATGCAAGGGAATGAAGATGTTCAAGTGATCGAACTGTCTCTGGCCGAGCATTTTGGGGACTATGTCCATGAATCTATAAGTTTCAAAGAAATGATGGAAAGGGACAAGGATAATGCAGAAATTTAAGTTCTTCAGGTGAAGTAAGGATAACTTCACTATTAGTAGCCAGGGTGTGGCAATAATAGACTTGGAGCAGCTACTTGTCGGCAAGATTTCATATGGAAAATGGGTGTCACCTCAAAGTCATGCAATGAGCATTTATGGTCAGCGTGTTTTCTATGACTACAGGTCAACAGGATATTAGTCTCGGGAACCCTGGAGTTCAAAGGATTTCAGTTTGACAAAGAAAAATATGGAACAATGTGTTAGGTGCAGAGCATTGAAAACAAAGGACAGACTCTACAAAAGAGAGAAAAGAGTGCGTGTGTTTTCTGAGAAAACAAGGAATTAAGAGACCACAGAGAGGGGTGACATATCCCTGGCAGAGAAGAATAAGAAAATCATATGGATCTACCACCCCCCCACACCCCAGTATTTCATACGTATATAGTGTGGAAGAGGGGAGCAGTGCAGCCCATGAGAGAACAAACGTGCAATCTGTGTGTGAAGCCAGAGGACGTGGTTGAGGGGTTAAATGAATATTCCTCATCTGTATTCAGAAAGGCAAGGAAATTGGAGCTTTCGTTTGGGATGGCGAGGTTCTGGAACATGTTCAGATTAGTAAGGAATAGGTGATTAATACTGTGGCAGTCATGAAGGTGGATAAATCCCAGGGCGTGATGCTTTGTATCCAAAAGCTGCTGTTCGATGCAGGAGAGGAAATTTCTGGGGAGATACACTGAATATTTTGTTGGCCGGAGGTGAAGTGCTAAATGACTGGAGGATAGATAATGTTGCTCCTTGTTAAAGACAGCAGGGAGAGGTGACATAATAGCTGTCAAATTAGTCTGATGCCAGGAGCAGGGAAAGCGTTGGAACAAATTCTGGGCAAAAGAATGAATAAACATTTCCAAAAGCAGGGATTGATCAAGGATTGCCAACGTCAATGTGGAAGAGAACGATCCTCTCCGATTAATTTTACTGAATCTTTTGGAAAGTGGATTAAAGAAATTCATGACAGCATTGCAGTTGATGTGGATTACATGGTCTCATCACTGAGACTTTGATAAGATCCCACATGGAAAGCTGGTACCAAAGGTAAGATCCAGTATGATCCAAAGTTGGAAAAATTGATTCGATGTTGGCTTTCAAATTGGAGGCAAAGAGTGATTGTGGATGTTAATTTTATGATTCGAAGCTTGTTGCAAATGACTTACCACAGGTATCGGTGTTTGAATCCTTCCTGTTTGTTATGTGCATTAACACATTCGATATGCTGTAGAAGGTGTAATTCATAAGTTACAAAATTACTCAAAAGTTGATGGTGTTATTGATCGTGAGGAGGATGGTCTCAGGCAACAGTCTGACTTTGATCACCTGGCAAATGGGGCAGATCATTGGAAGATATAATTTAATCCTGACAAGTGAGTCATTATGCATTTTGAATGGCTCAGTAAGGGAAGGATATAAAAAATAAATGCTCAGGCCGTGTGGAGAAAAGAGGAACAAAGGTATTTTGTTGTACAGGTTCTCAGATCCCTGAAAGTGTCAGCACAGGTAGCCGGGTTTGAAAAGAAGACATACAGAATGTTTTCCTTCATTAGATGGGGTGTAGAATAGGTATCACTTTATAAAACAGTGCTTAGGCCACAGATGGTACACTGCCAGTCACCACACTCTCTGGAGGGCGTGACTGCATGTAAACACTATTTTAAAATACCAGTTGGCATCACTCTGCATCACAAACCAGATGTCCAGCCAACTGAGTTAACTGTTTCCCGCATCAGCTGACTTTACTTGGGATCTCCACCGTTTAAAGCTTAGGTGTGGTTATCCTCCTGTTAAACTAATCACTTTCCGTCTCTCTCTCTTTCATAGGATAGTCCCTGATGGTCCTCTTGGGCTTTATCTGTTACCTTCAACTTCCCTAGAGTTCATGTAGATGCTTTCATGATGGGAAAGCTTGGCATCTCTTCACGAATGTGTTCAATGACAGTGCTGTATGTTTGAGAAATCCACTGGCTCATCACCCTCTGAGTTTAGAAAGCAATCCTCTCCACTGACCGTAATTTCCTACCCCATGCCCCAAGAGAGTGACGCTTTCTTTTGGATCCCCTTGAGGAGATGGAACATCAGATCCAGCCTGTCTGTCCAGCCCTGGCATAATTAGACACGTTTCAATAAGGTCATCTCTCATTCTCCCGACAAAACACTTCAGCTACGTTCTCTGCAATGTCCTGGACAGCATCTGTGAAAAAAAACAGACCCTTGCTCTTGTACTGAAGCCCTTGTTGAATGAAGACAAATTTACCACACACCTTTCTATTCAAACATGCTTTCTTGCTTTCATTACTGGTCTACAGGGTCACCCACATCACGTTGTTCCTCTCCACTTCATCACTCTGAAATATTTATATAACACTCTGATATGGTGTCCTCTTTCTTCACCCGTCCAATGTCACTAATTCAGTACTAATCCAAATTAGACTGCATCTTTCATGTATTTGCTCACTGACTCAGCTTATCTGGATGGTGTTGAAACCTCTTTGAGTGGTCCTCATCAGTAAAAATGACAATGTCACACTTGATTCCCTCATCCAAATCGTTGATCTATATTGTGAACAGTTAAGGTCCAAAAGCTGATATCTCATTTCACCACTTATCACAGTTTTCCATTGAAAGTATGTTATTTTCCTGTCTACGAACTTCATCTCTGTCTTGGCCAGGAAATTACCTGCCTTTGTGAGAACTTTCATTTCGAACACCAACCTGTTATATGACGATTAATCAACAGCATTCTAAAATACGAAACCATCACCAAGCCTATTTTACAAAATAGTGAACAACTCAAAAACTGTAGCGTTCTCAAGCATGGCTTCCATCCCATAAATCCATTCTGCCTTTGCTTCCCGTTTGTACTTTCCAACTTGCGTATTATCACATGATACACAGTGGGCAAAGTGCTCCCGTAACACTGCACTTAGTGCCACAGTCTACACGCCCCTGACTGCCCTTTCCACAATTTTAAAACGGTTGGGTCGCATTTCTTTCACAGTCAGACACCAGGATTTTCTCAGAATCGGCCAACCTTCTGAAATATGGCAGAACAAGCATCCACCGAATGTATTGCCCCCTCCTGTAGTGCCCAAAAATGCAAATTATCAGGCTCTCAGGCTTTATTCACATTTATATTTGAATGAAGTAACACCCTAGGCGCCATGACATCAAACACTGCAGGTTTAACACACACCAGGCGTACCAGCAGATAACAGGGAGTGAGTGAGATGTGGCAATCTCAATCTAAAGTAATGATAAAATCTGATTTTTGGGGATCTGTTCAAGTTCATTTGGAAAGTTAGTTGAAGACCCAATATTTTCAGAATTAATGAAAGGTGAAGTTAACGCAAAACTAGGCAAACAATGGAGTAAGTAAGCACTCCAGCATCATCAGGGCAGAGATTAAAACGTTGATGTTTTGAAACCAATACGGCACTGTTCGGGATCATGGTAGTTTTTGTGCTGTGGACAGGATGGGCAGGAGCAGATGGTGAGTATTCCCAGGAGCAAGGGAAAAGGGAGCACTGGTTATGATACATGGAGAGTGAAGATGCAGAATGGGTGTTCATGATTGGTGCGATGAGATCAACATGAGTCTGCACTGCTGAGACCAACGCCGACAGCATACCAACACTGAGGGGAGGAAGAGGATGACTTCTAATCCAAAGGAAGGACTGAGATACTGCTTTGAAGTTGTTGTACTCCATTTTGTGTCCTGAAGAGTGTAAAGAGCAGAAGCAGAAATTGAGATGTTTCTCCAGCTGCCCGAGGTGATGATGATTTGCACAGTCTTTACAAAGACCCTGAAACCTCTTGTGATCGTGTGATTCTCTGCTATGGATTCCGCTGTAGGTAGTCGCTTCCAAGCCACAGTCTTAAACGTCATTGATCTCTCAAGATAATCTGGTGCTTGGAACCCGCTTTCAATGTGCCCATTCATGGTCACATCACTTCTCATTGGTGAAGAATACGAGAGCTCATTTCACAGTGAGCAAACATCAAAATATAGTGGTTGTTGGAGAGAAACACTGGCCTCTGCACAACCCGTGGTCAAGGAACTGAGTCTTCCAGAAATCGAGGTGACATTTGATTCGTTAACTGCTCCTCAGTATCTGTGAAACAGCACTCAACTCATGTACAGATTTAACCTGCTACCAGCAAGTCAGAAGATGTTTGTAACACTCCTGAACGTGCTTCTACTGCAGCTATTGAACTGTGAGTTATGGTCTATTGAATATATTCCCTTTAATACTTATAGGCCAACCATTGCTGAGATGTATAAGTCATAACAATATAAATATCAATCTGTGCGAGAGAAAATATTGACACAAAATGCAATAAAAATACGCTCTTTTCATCTTTCGCTGACTGTTTTTGCAACAATTTGATGGGACTTCGCAGCTCCCCATCCTTCAACTCCCCGATCCTTAAACTTTAGCTGTTTCTTTACCGCCTGCACAGCTGAAAACTTACTGTGACAATTTGTGTCAGTTTGGAAGCGGTGCCTGTCGCTGGTTTCGCAGCGTGTGTAGCGGGGAATACTTCAGAACAATATCTAACTGATTTATTTGTCAATATTTGAAAGAACGCAAAATAGAAATAGATTTTCTTTTGAATTTCGAGATTCTTGATGTGAGGTTAATTTTGGTGAGTATATCTGCCCTGCACATTCCACCAAAACTTTCTAGGTTTTCCTGCATTTAGACTGAGCCTTTCCCTTCCTCAGTGAAACAGAGGAACTGTGTGAGAATTTGGTGCATTTTGCTGTTGAGACAATTTTGCACTTTTGGAAAAGAGATAGGCTTTTTTTTCAGAGCACACGGTGACAATCATTGTTCTGCTAAGGGACACAGTCAGCTTCGTATCATGAAATAAACACTGACCCTGAAAAGTGAACTCTGCTTTCTGCCCACAGATACTCCCAGAACTGTTGCCTTTTTCCAGGAATTTCTGTTTTTGATTCTGATTTCCAGCGTCGGCTGCTCATTTTGTTTCTGTTAGCCGTTTTGGTAATTTTCCGAATCTGGTCTAAAGGCTGTCACTGTTCCGGGCAATATCGACAATATTCTGTGCCTGTTTTGGAACAGTTGTTGCTGAGCGTTCAGACAGATGATCAGATAAGCTTCTTTTCCAAAAGACTTCTTTCCTTTTTTTCCAAAATGTGCTTTTTATCCATAGATGATCTGTACAGCATACATCAGCATGAAAGCAGTTTGGCTCTGTTCTGTCGCGTGTGAAGGAATAAGAAGTGAGTTGAACTGCAACAAGCAAACAAACCAACGACATTTCTTCCATTTATAAGATTTTAATTACATTTATTTGAGGCAAACAGGCAGGTCCAAGAGCTGAACGGGCCCCAATTTAACACTTAGCAGAAAGGCTTCAGACAGCAGTGTCCCAATTGGCTGCAGCTGGCCCAAGCTTTAGCGCATCCCTCAGCATGTCGGCTTGGGCGTTGGAATATCCCTGCTGTAATACTGGGTCGGGCCAACTGCCTCGTCTGGAAGACCAACAGCTTTCGGGAAGACTAAAGAGCGTCTTTCACCGACTTGATGGTCCTCAGGCGCAGTTGATGTTTGTCTCAATGTGGGTTCTGGGGAACAGATTGCAGGGAACAGAGCCTTGTGTCACGCAGCTACTTTGGATGGGCGCTGAAAAATTCCACTGCATCTTTCTCCAGGCATCATTTACAAAGATACATTCCTGAGGATATGTGTGACCCTCTCTACCACGGACACACACACCCTGCTCCCAATGCCAAGCAGCTGCTTCTAGCGTAGCGTGTATTAGCGCACTGAATCCAGGCGTTCATTAAGTTAGTGACTTTCTCAGCACCAGCAAACGATTCCTTTGCGCTCTTGGAAACTTCTAGTGATGAGGAATCCTGTGAAATAACTTGGAGTGTCTGCCCAGGGATGAACCCGACGGGATCCATCCTGTCCTTTTCGCGCAGAGTATTGTGCACACGAACAGATGTGTATAAACTACGTTATTATGGCGCTGTTCAGTCAGCGGTGGGTTTTTGCTCACATTGCTGGAAATGGGTTTGAAGAATTGGCTTTCTGTGTCGGGGCAAGGCTGCTGTGAACTCAGGCACGACTGACAATAATATCATTTTTCAGGCAATATTCACGCCATGAAAATTTAAAACGATTTTAAAATTGTTCCCCATTCTGTCGTGAGGGTTGTGCCTGACTTAAAGATCCTTTGAACAGAAATTTTCAGGCAGTTTGCCCGCCTTGTTTTGATTTGATTTTCATTTCGCCCATTGTGTTATCGCTTAAGGAAAGCAAACAATAAAGAAAATTTCGATCTTGTTCAGAAGTTTGAAAGAGCTGGACGCGTTTTCTGTTACATTCGAGTGCAGAAGATTCTGAACGAACAGTGGACTCAGTGTCTGTAAAACACGAGTAAATGCGATGTTTGCCGCCGATTGAGCTCACACAATCACAAACATTTCTCTCAGGATGTGTTTCTCTCCAGGGCTGCTTGACTGTGCTGTCATGTAAGTAACAGGAGTGTGATTTTAAGTCACTTGTCCAGCATTCACAATTCGTCTAAACATTTTGATGCAGAACTGTTATGTTTCTGTAGATATTAGTTAATAATACAACTGTTGCAAAAACTGAAACAGCCTGCCCGAAATTTTCACTCAATTTATTCTTAATGATGAATGCTTTACGATGCAATTAATGTGAGGAGATTAATTCTGCGACTGCATTTCTGTTTATTCAAAAATATGGGGACGTCTGGTTTAGTCTGGTGGTGGCATGAATTGAGGAAAAATTCCGTTTCTTTGAGGCTAGGTACATCCACATTACGTGAGGGCGAGAATTACAGAAGTTTTTTTTCATGAATTCCTTGGAGGCAATTTAATTCGTCACCTTTTGAGTTCACTTGGAATTTTAATTTTATTTGAAACCTTTTGGGTTCAATTCGCTTGGATCCGATTTTTCATTATGTTTGTAAGGTTTTCTTTTAAAGAGTTGGAGAAGTGTGTGATATATAATCTCGGAAGTTACACAAACCATTTTAATGTTCACCTTGTACCACAGTTACGAACAATGGATCTCTTCCGACACTATTGCTCCGTTATAAATGTACATGTTCAGGAAGAAACAATTGGGAGAAGCACTTCAAAGGAGAAATGTTCATCTCAGTTTTTCTTTTTTCTTGTGATATGAACTCTTTATCTTTGATATTATTCTACTAAGTGGGTATAATTCAAAATCCATTCGGCGTGTTTCACTTTAATTAGTGACGATAATCATAAAATACAAGACGTGAATAAATGTGATAATTCCTAACTTTTTACTTAATTTATATTCCATGTTAATTCATGTTTAAAAGTGACAGTTTTTCTGTATTTCTGTCAATGTCAGTAATTTGTTACTTCATATTCCAGTCATGATTTATATTTAATTCAGTTATGTAGATTTCAATCAAAGTGTGATTACATTCTTCAATCTAATAAGCGTACCATTGAAAATAAAAGTCCTGTATCCCATGTGCAGCTGAAGCAGACTGGAATTGAACTTGCCACGTTTCTTGTTGCACACATTCAGCTTGATTTAGGTCTCAATCTGTGTAAGAATAGAGTATTTCAGAGTGAAATCTGTCGAACCCAGTGATTATACATTGAAAATGATGTCTTCTGCTACGTTGCAAACCAATTATCATGTGGGATATACAAGTTTGAAAAGAGTTCAAATGTGCATGCATGTTCCAAAGCAATCATAATTATTCTCTCAATACATCCAGCTTAGAATCAGAAGCAAAATTTTTGAATAGTCTTCATTTGTAACAGTGCTCCATCAGTTACTGTGTTCAGAATGATGCCACTGATTTGATGTTGATTCTTTTTTGAGAAAACTGCCCAGTTTGAGACGAATGTCAAAGGTCTGATATATCACATTGAGATCAACATCCTATCCACTGTTCTGGAGACTTGATGGAAAAAGAAATCTGATTCATTAATATTCGTCAAGGAAGGAAATCTGATTCCCCTACCAGGCTGGCGTGTACATGACTCCAGACCCACGCGATGTGTTTGACTCTGAACTTCCCTCTGGGCAATTAGTGATGGGCAATAAATGCTGCCTGGCCAACGATGCCCTCATCCTGTAAATAAATAAAGGGGAATAAAGCGAATGTGTACAGCAGAGACTGAATGAATCCCAGGCCAGCACTGAGTGCCCATCTAATTCATGGTCCGTCTTGGCTTAATGAGTGAGAATAGAAGAAAACTTATTCTGAGACTGAAAGCAACAAATTATCGGTTTATACACTATTTAAAAGTTGCATGGGAAAGAATTTGCAGGAAATTAAAAAGAAATCATTACATTTTGTCATGCAATCAGAGACATTTCAACTGAAATTTAACTGAATATGTGTTTTGATTCCTACAGCATTTGGGCAGCGGTGCAAAATGTTATCATTAACAGGGCAAACTCAGAATGCACTTGAAACTTAAAAAAAAATCTAAAACGGGTTTGTTACTAACCCGTCTCCAGTGCAGTTGGACTTGGGTAATTAATAATCCAAAAGTGACATAATGAGGGCAATGAGGAAAGGAAATGGAAAGAATTGAGCAGTTTGTTGAAAGTGATAGCAAAAGCCCCTTCGAATGAAAGATATCCTTTCTTTGTTTTGACAAACAGAATTATTTTTTGACAGTGATATGGTAAGCTATCTGTTTTGAACCACAGTAAAGCCACATGTAATGGAAATAGGGAAATTGAGAATTCCTGTTGGATATGTTCATGATGAAGCTTGCTGCGGCCATGTAGCACGGGGAGCAGCTGAAACCAAATTTTTTACTTTGCCAAATGCAAAACTCAAAAGGGAATGAGCTCTCTGGATTTATTCGCTGACTTGTTCTGTGAATCGGTGCTTATTTCATTATTTTTGATCGAACAAAACTCTTCAGGTCCTGAGATAACACGGTGTAGAGCTGGATGAGCACAGGAGGCCAAGCGGCATCAGAGGAGCAGGAAAGCTGATGTTTCCCGAAACCGTCAACTTTCCTGTTCCTCTGATGCTGCTTGGCCTCCTGCGTTCATCCAACTCTACAGTGCGTTACCTCAGATTCTCCAACATCTGCAGTTCCTCCTACCCCTAAAACTCCTGCATTGTTTTAATGGGGCGCCGTGCTTTGTCTCCCCCAGGAAATATTTATGCTGCGTACAGGGATCGTAATGATATTGAGTAAGTCGGCAGTGCAGGACTGAGCAGAACAATCAGTAATTTTCTGAAACCTTCACAGTGCCAACACATGGGTTGTAATGTCCCTCACTAAGGTCCCAGTACATTGCTTTGGCAGTGTGACTGTTGAATTGAAGCCGATTTTATTCAATTTCGGAAAGACGACATGTCCACATTTATTTGTGCGGAAGTTATATTTCCTGATGTGTATGCATTGCATAAAATGATGATTTCACATTTCGAGATGCCGTTTACTTTGCAAAGTAATGGCAATTTTTATCCCCAGTTCGTTTGAGCATTTTGAATTTATTTCTAAGCGTTGTATTAATTCCTGACCCTTTATTCATATCCTTGTCTTTCAGGCAGACTTGTCGACACTCAGGCCGAGAGCACAGGTAATTTAATGTCATTATCACATGGAGTAGAATCCCCATGGTCTGGTGTGTCTGTTCGAACACCATGTTGTGGTGTTAATATGCATGCATTAATGTTCATGTGTTAACCAGCTGTGTGGACATAACTGAAGGGGGATGCAGTACTCCTGAAGGTCGCTATTTCCAGAATTCCTGGGGAAGAGAGTGTGAGCAGTTTTTCCACTCAAACTGCAGTTCTCAGATCGAGAGACAATGAGTGAAGAGGGTTTAAAACATCAGCGGAACACACAGTGCTGCTGTCTGGAACTCATTTTCAATCATTTCACTCACTATTGAACATTGACATCTCTGTCGCGTGTCATACATCCCATCAGGTTGCTGGCTGCACTGGGCGGATATACCGTCTCACTGCATTATGATCCCAGGGCGGGTCCTTCGTATTTTCTCGCCAGTCAGTGCTGAACGCGATGGAAAGCAGGCCATTCCCGACACGCTCCTCTCACCTTTCCTGAATTTCAACATGTTCTGAACACTTGACTGAACGGGGTGAAGCTCCAACAAAGCTCAAAAACCTCAACATCAATCAGGGCAATGAAGCCCACTCGCCTGGCACCGCACAGACTCCTTCCACCGCCGATGCCCAGCAGCAGCGGTATGTGCTATCCACAAGGCGCGCTGCAGAAATTCGCAAAAGTTCCTGAGTCGACAGCTACCAAATGCCAGGCCGCTTCCATCGAGCAGGAAAAGAGCAGCAGATACATGGGATAACCACCAGCTGCCATTTCCCCTTCTAAAACATTCCCTATCCACTCCTGGAAATATTTTGTTTGGCAGAATCCTGGAATTCCGTCCCACATGACATTCTGTATCTACCATCAGTGCATGGGCTGCAGTGTTTTACGAAGCCAGATCACTACCAGCTTCTCAAAGGGGGCAGTGAGAGATGCATAGTGCATGTTGTCTCAGGCAGAGACACCCATGTCCCATAAATCAATAATGAATATCATTCTTCTCACGTTGGCTCGTTTATAGGAATTGTTCCTGTGAACACATTTCTCGAACTGTCTCTCCAGTGAGTGAGCACTACTTAATAAAATTGACCCTTCTCCTTTCACCATATACAGTCCGTTTTCTGAGTTATATTATTGCAGAGTGCATTTGTACCATTCCCTCACAGTCATTGCAGGTTCATGGCGAACGTGGGCTGTGATGAGGCTTTGTATGTATATGCCTTGTGAACCTTAATTGCTATTCCTGTGTTTTACAGAGACGGTGAGACTGAGACTTGGGAACGGGGGCAGTCCTTGCGCTGGCCGAGTGGAGGTTCATTACAAGTGGCTGTGGGGGACTGTGTTTGATGATAACTGGGACCTGCCAGACGTTAATGTTGTGTGTCGGGAGCTGGACTGTGGGACTGCAGTCTCTGCCCTGCTTCGTTCTCACTTTGGACCAGGATCCGGACCCATTGTGACGGGGAATGTTATGTGCAATGGGACCGAGCGTGCTCTGCGGGACTGTAAATCAGCAACTTGGGATCACTACAACACTGCCCACAACAATGATGCAGGTGTCATCTGTTCAGGTGAGAACTGGCTGCTGTTTCTATGTCGCTGTGTCACAGCGCGACACTATCCAAAACCGCAAAGAGATATGATAGCCGAACGATAAATGCCCAATCGTTATGAACATCACAATAACTGATTCACTGGCTCATACTGTATCATTATAGAATGTGTTGTGTAACTGAAGGTTACGGCAGAGTGAATACCTGTTACTCTTCAAAGCCTGGTGAAGGGGAAGGACAGGTGCCCCTTGTTATTTCACTTGGTGTTACATTGAGAGAGCTGTACTGCCGGAAATATTTCACATACAACCGAATGAATAATAACTTTCTACATCGTGTTGGCTGGAAGAATCACTTTGTATAATTTATCTTCGGGATGAAAGTCGCTTTCTCTCGGACCAGCTGAGGGTTAGGAATTAGGGGCGAACATAAATGAGGTCGACAGGGCTTCAACCACGCAGAAACTGACGGGACACTCCACAGTCGAATTTTGATAAATCTACCATTAATCAGATATATGCCCATCAGTCAATAATGTGAGTTGTAATCATTTTAATTCCTTATGATTTCAGAGCACAGAGCTCCGAGGTTGGTATCTGGAAATTCCCCATGCTCTGGCAGGCTGGAGGTCCAGTTCGGTGACACCTGGAAAACAGTGTGTGGCCTTGACTGGGATTTGCAAAATGCCAACGTGGCCTGTGCACAGCTTCACTGTGGAGTGGCCGTGTCTGTTTCAAGCTCTGCTCATTCGGGAGGCAGTTCTCTGCTCATGGTTAATGAGGTCTTCAAATGTGCGGGCAATGAGACTCATCTGGGGATGTGTTCTCGGTCTTCAAAGACTCACCAGGATTGCAGTGGACACAACAATGTCACCCTGATATGTTCTGGTGAGTGCAGATTTAATTTTTAAAAATTGCTTTAATATTTGGAAAAGTGATTCAGCTGCCATTCCTGGTATTGATCTAAGTGTGCGAGCTACAGAGTAAGCCTTTTCGTTTCCAATCTAATCATGCACTGAATGCTATTCTCTACACGAACACGCAATTATTGGGAATTAAGATGTTTCAGTACGTTTACAGCTGTATTGGAGAAAAGCTTTCTTCGATTTTGTAAAAGGTCGAGACTGTCTAACAGTCGATCATATGACCACAGTCAGCCCAAGTTGACACAAATAGATTGAAGTGAATACAGCAGAATTAAATGAATGTCAAGCCAGTCGTGTTTTTTTAGCCTTCCCTGCCCTGATAATATTTGTGGACAATGTTTCCACACGGTTTGAAACAATTGAACATTACCCTTTCCAACAATTTCTGCAGCAAGAATTTCCAGCTCATAATGCCTCATCGCCTGCCTTGCATCAGCATGGTAATGTGTTCTACAATGGTCTTGCGAATTTAACATCGTGCCTGAAGCGACCCTTTTCGTTCCCTGACCTTTCACGTTGATTTGAATTTACTTTGCCTTAATATCACAGTACATTTTACAACAGTGTGCATATTGACAGTTGTCAGATTCAGAAATTCTGTTCTGATTCTAATGCACAACACACCTCTTGCCCTAAAACTGAACATTTGTGTGTAATACTCCTCCAACGACCAGCAAACGGGAGCAATCTTTTCCTCATCTGCCTTGCTCGATGGAGTCAAATTTCCGTACACCTCCATTTCCTCCAGTTCCATTGCTTCAACAATTGCTGATCCAGTACAAACTTATAGAAGCTCGTTTGTATATCGGTTCCAGTATCGTTCATCTGCAACTTGCCAAGGGCGATGCTTTCTATTTGTGAATTATGCATTGTACTTGGTTCCTTGAATTCTTACAACGGGGAAACAGGCCATTCAGCCCAACAATTCACCACCAGCTTTGCGACCAGCGTCCCACCACATTCCTGCAATTCCCATGGCTGATCCAGATGATTTATATGTCCCTGGACATTTTGGGCAATCTAGCCTGGCCACTGCACTGGACATCAGATCAATCAGTAATTTTGTGAAACATTCAGCTGCCAACGTATGGATTCTAAAGTCCCTCACCAATGTCTCAGTACTTTGGTTTGGCAGTGTGCCTGTCTGTGTGAAAACAATTTGGTTCAATTTAGGAAAAAGAAATGACCATTATTATTTGCAGCAGGTTTTTTTATTGATTTATATCTAATGCTTAAAACGATGATTTCAAATTTCCAGATATCATTTCTGTCGCGAAGTAATGACAACACTTCTCACCAGTTTATTTGTATTTGTTGAATTTATTTCGAAGTTTTGCATGGATTCTTGACCCCTTATTGTATCTCTGTATTTCAGGCAGACGTGTCGACACTGAGGCCGCGAGCTCTGGTAATTTTATGACATTACTACATGGAGTAGAACCCCTATATTATGGTGTGTCTGTTCGAATGCCATGTTGTGGTGTTCATGTGCATGTATTAATATTCATGTGTTAGCCAGCTGTCTGCACATAAGCGAAGCGGCGGGGGGAGCGGCTTGCAATGCCCCTGAAGATCTCTATTTCCACGATTGCTGGAGAAGGCAGTGTGAGCACTAATCCCTAGTGAGATGGTCAATGAGGCTTCCTGAAAAGTGACAGGGATGTATCAGTTCTGACTCAAACTGTCGTCTGAAGACTGTGAGGGAACGAATGAGGGCTTCTGGAGAGGAGGGTGTGAGTGATCAGCTCCCACTCACGCTGCTGTATTCGGAAACAGAGAGAATGACGGGGAAGAGTGTGAAAGATCAGTTAAACACACACTGCTGCTGTCGGAAACTCATTGAAATCGTCTCACCGACGAGTGAGCAGTGACATTGTGGTCACATGATCATGCATCCCACAATATTGCTGGCTGTGTGGGACAGATGTGCCGTTTCATTTTTTTACGCTTCCAGGGCAGGCTGTCCGTGTTTTGTCTCTGCTCACTGCTGAGCATGACGGAAAGCAGAACATCCCTGGCCCGTCTCTTTCCTGGTCTTTCCTGAAGTTGAAATATTTTCTGAACGCTGACCCGGATGGGCGCACCTCCAGCAACATTCAGGAACCTCGACACCATTCAGGAAAACGCAGCCGATCAGAGAGACCCATATGCAGCCCTTCCACCACCGAGCCTCAGTACCAGCAGTGTGTGTTTTCTGCAAGATACGCTGCAGAAACTGACAGAAAGCTCCTGTGCTGTCACCGACCAAACACCAGAGCCCTGCCATCTTGAAGGACAAGGGTAGCCGGTCCACGGGATAACCACCAGCGAGAAGCCCCTCTTCTAAACGTGCTCACCACCACCTTCTCAAGGGGGTAGCTAGGGGCGGGAGATGAATTCTGGCCCAGGCAGCGACGCCCACGTCTCGTGAATTAATCATAAACATTGTCCAAATTTGAGTAAATATTTCCTTCAAAACATTTCTCTTATCCGAGCTGTCTGTGAGTGAGCTTCACTTTATAGTGAAACAGTCTGTTTCCTGAGTGAGATTGTGACCGAGTGCATTTGATTGCATGGAGAACGGGGGATGGGGGCCGTGATGGGAGATTTCATGTTTACACATTGTGAACTCAGCTGCTACTCCTGTCTGTTACAGAGGCTGTGAGACTGAGACTTGAGAACGGGGGCAGTCCTTGCGCTGGCCGAGTGGAGATACACTATGATGGACTGTGGGGGACTGTGGATGCTGATTATTGGGACCTGGCAGCTGCTACTGTGGTTTGTCGGGAGCTGGACTGTGGGACTCCGGTCTCTGCACCGTTTGATTCTCACTTTGGACCGGGATCCGGACCCATTGTGACAGACCAAGTTTGGTGCAGCGGGACTGAGCGAAAACTGCGGGACTGTCCATCATTGGAATGGGGTCACTACGACTTTTCACACACCAACGATGTGGGCGTCATCTGTTCAGGTAAAAATCTGCTGCTGTTTCTCTGTAGTTTTATCAATCTATGTCTGAATCCAGGAAGGGATGGGATAATAAAATGACAACTGTCCAATAATTATGGCCACTGCCATCATAAACTCACTTGTTCAATCCGTATCACTATATAATACGTTGGATACTTGGAGGTAATGGCAGAGGTGATTATCTGTTTCTCTTTACACTCCAGTGAAGACGCTGAAGTGGTGAGCACTGAGGTTCCACTTGAAGCTACACTGATGCACCGACAGTGCTGGAACTATCAAATATATAAGCAAATGACTGATAAGATTCTACACTGTGTGGTGTAGCGGAGTCAGTTTGTGTCATTTATCTGAGGCTGAAATTCTCTGTCTTTCAATAAGCCGAGAATCAGAAACCCGGGGCTGAACAGAAATGAGGTCGACAGGGAGCCCCCAACCCGACACAGCCTAATGGACCATTTCACAGGCGAATGTGATAGGTCTATCATTAACTCTGTACAAAACTCTGGTGCGGCCGCACTTGGAGTATTGCCTACAGTTCTGGCCACCGCATTATATGAAGGATGTGGAAGCTTTGGAAAGGGTGCAGAGGAGACTTACTAGGATGTTGCCTGATATGGAGGGAAGGTCTTATGAGGAAAGGCTGAGGGACTTGAGGCTGTTTTCGTTAGAGAGAACAAGGTTGAGAGGTGACTCAATTGAGACATATGAAATAATCAGAGGGTTAGATAGGGTGGATAGGGAGAGCCTTTTTCCTAGGATGGTGACGGTGAGCACGAGGGGGGCTGGCTTTAAATTGAGGGGTGAAAGATAGAGGACAGATGTCTGAGGTAGTTTCTTTACTCAGAGAGTAGTAAGGGAATGGAATGCTTTGCCTGTAATGGCAGTAGATTCGCCAACTTTAGGTACATTATTGTTATCATTGGATAAGCATATGGACGTACATGGAATAGTGTGGGTTAGATGGACTTCAGATCGGTATGACAGGTTTGCACAACATCGAGGACCGAATGGCCTGTACTGAGCTGTAAAGTGCTATATTAATCAGATGAATGTTCATCCCTCAAAAATATGAGTTACCATTGTTGCAAGATCTTTTGATTTGGTGGTTTTTTTTTGTTGCAGAGCACAGAGCTCCAATGTTGGTGCCTGGAAATTCCCAATGCTACGGCAGGCTGGAAGTGCAGTTTGGGAACACCTCGAACACAGTGTGTGGTCTTGACTGGGATTTGAAAAACGCCAACGTGGTCTGCGCACAGCTTCATTGTGGAGTGGCCGTGTCTGTGACAAGCTCTGCTCATTCTGGAGGCACTTCTGTGCTGATGACTAATGAGGCCTTTGAATGTGTGGGCAATGAGAATCAACTGTGGAAGTGCCCTCGGGCTTCATCCATTCAGCAGGATTGTAGCGGACACAACAATGTCACCCTGATGTGTTCTGGTGAGTACAAACCTAACGAAGAGGAAAAATATTTCGCTTTAATGTTCCCAAACGTGATGCTGCGTTGATGGTGTCAAATCTAAACTGATCCTTACAGCGAGGCGGACCAGTTGCAATGTGGTAAAATGCAGGAAATTGAAATGCCTCGAAATGTTGTGGATCTGACATGGAATCCAAAGACGATCCTTTTGCTTCGTTTACCTGACATACTAGTTTGAATTTATCTTGCCTTAATGTCACCGCGCATTTTTCAACAGCCTCTACATTATCAGTGATAACAAAGTGTGGAGCTGGATGAACACAGCAGGCCAAGCAGCATCTTAAGATCATAAAAACTGACTTTTCTTTAGCCTCACAATCTGAAGTTGCTGTGAATGTCCGAACATTCTTAACTCGCCCATTGCCTGACGAGTAGACACCATCAGGTTCACTCACTCACAGGTCACCTCTGTCGAGAGGCACCACAGCCTAATGATCCTCACGGGGAGCATCCGTCTTAAACTGTCACAAGACTCTTGGCCATCATCATCTTCCCTTTGAACAGAGACAAGCAGCTTCTACTTTTCTCACAATGTTAATGGATTTTGAAACTCGCGTTCACAAGAATTTAGTTTCGTGCAGAATGTGATTTGTATTTTGCTCACTCAGAAACTTTATGCAATTTCGGTGGATGATTGAGCTCAGCTTTGTGGGTAAGTAGTGGAGGAACATGCGTGGTAGGGCAACAGGGAACACTCCCTCTAAACCAAGACTTTCTTCAATGTTCCCTTATATTTGAAGGAGTAAATACACGCTCAGGCATTTGAGCGCATAACCTGGAAAAAGAAGTGTATTTCTCCAGCTGATGTAATTTTGCCGGTAGAATAACCAACAACGTTTGAAGTCAAATGGAGAGCAAGAGCATGCCAGTATTTTGTGAAACTCAGTATTAAAATCAGTAATTGTTGCAGA
Organism: Stegostoma tigrinum; assembly: GCF_030684315.1. Lineage (NCBI taxonomy): Eukaryota > Metazoa > Chordata > Chondrichthyes > Orectolobiformes > Stegostomatidae > Stegostoma > Stegostoma tigrinum. The sequence continues at coordinate 16,359,306 of NC_081396.1, read as the reverse complement.
CAGGCGAACCCCAGAGGGAAGAGGGGAATTCATTTTAATCTGCAGCTCAAGTGATATATTGCAGTGATTCATGTCGTGATATCGATTTTGTTTTCAGTTCTGAGGAAGGGTCACCGAACACGAAACGTTAACTCTGTTTTCTCCTCCACAGATGCTGCCAGACCTGCTGAGCTTTTCCAGCAACTTTGTTTTCGCTCCTGAATTACAGCAACGGCAGTTCTTTTGGCTTTGATCGATTTTTCTTCCTTGTGAACTGAAGGGGTTTGCATACAAATTTGTCACCGATTGATAGGAACAGATATTGCTGGGGAAACTCGGGAGGTCTTGCAGCAGCTGTGGGAGAAATCAGAGTCAACGTTTTAGTCCAGTGCCCGTTGCTCAGAACTGTGCTCCAAAATGGCTGATTGGCGTGAAATCGTTGTTCTGGCCCTTGAGCGGTGCAGAAGGACGATGTGAAAAAACTTGTTCTCGCATCTCCCTGTGCAGGTGAAGTTGGCCTGGAAAGAAGTAGGTTATTGGGAATCCTTTCCTACTTGAGCCGGATATCACTGAGAAATGATGCCCTTGGAAACCTGCAGCATTTAATTTTGATGGTGATTCGCATTTGACAGAGTGATCACTAAATCAATCAGAAACAGTTTCTCAAAAAGCCTTTGATAATCTAATACCCTGTACTGGAAGATGCAAACCAGCGGCAGTTGATCAGTTGGGTTGTGAGCGGGAATATGAGAAATGAATGCACTTAGATCCTAGTTCAAATATGGTGAGGGAATACTTATTGGAGAGAAGAGCTTGGACACGTTGGCAGCATGTCGGGAGTTTCTCATCACCAGAACAGCCATGTCAAAAACAGTGAAGTTAGGAGCATTGAGTAAATCCTCACAGACACTGCCTGTGGCTTTGTGGGGTCAATTATGCACGATGGACTGCGAATAAGCAGGAAGCATTTCAATTCCCTCCCTCCGACTTTGGCCGGGCAGCTTCCCTAAAAAACGGTTATGGGTTGTAGACAGGACGCTTCATTGCGTCATTTTCCCAGATTAGGAGCTCGTGTTTTTCCAGACTTCTTCCAAATGTTCGAAGAGAGATATGATGGTATGGATAAAACTTTCCGAAAAATTATCCGGTTATCTGTGTTTCATGATTTTTTTTTACAAGTGTTGTACTATTCATTGATTGTTAATTCTTACATGTCACCATTCAGTTTAACCTTCGTTCTAAATGCATTTTGCGTTGCAGATGAAAATTGGTGGCCAAGACTTGTGAATGGGGGACGCCGCTGTGATGGCCAAGTTGAAATTTACCACAATGGAAGCTGGGGCAGACCACAGAACACCCTGTGGGATCTGAATGGGGCTCACGTTGTTTGCAGACAGCTGGGTTGCGGTTATGCTTTCGAAACATATAACTCTTCCAAGTCCGGGGAGAGCGATGGAATTCTGAGAGTGTATGGTATCCAGTGTCTTGGACAAGAATCGCAGCTCCGAGACTGCAGGATCTCCAGTCCGTTGAACTCAACTGCCACTGACAGCAGTTATGTAGGCGTCTTCTGCTCAGGTGAGAAAAAGCTTCACATTTGAACCTTCTGAGAAATATCAAACCAAATGTCTGATTGCCGAGTATGTATATCACTCGTCTTCAGTGTCACTCAGAACGGTCACTTAACTCCAGTGCAACAGCAGGCGTGGGCCTGATGGATGAGGCTGAGGAACTGATTTTTGTTTTTGCAAGATACAAGCTACAAGCATTTGAAAATGCAGAAGTAAAACTGACACATGTCCATCAGACAGTGGTTAGCATGGGGAGAGTTTAAAGTTGTGATAAGAGTGATGTGTTTCAACGACCTTTATTCAGTCCATAGAGATTTTGGTGTTTCTGAAGGATTGCCTAATATTGTCCGTGGAGGCTAAAAGATCATAATTAAGGTCGAAGATGACGTGCAAGAAGACAGAGTTTGTGCAAAACAGTGGTCTTGAGATTAATCGCATGGGAAACAGTGATACTAATGTTCTATGAGGGCTGGGGTGTCAGTAGTGGGTGGTGTGATGAGGGGCAAGTGAGAAGAGCCTGATGAAATTACAGTAGGACACTAAAGTTTAATTGTCACACCACATTTGCCGTGTAACCAATTTAGACGATCAGCTTCAGTGATGCTTGAAAATGTGACTGAAACTAGCTCATGGAGAAATATTTGTTTTGAGTTGAAATTTCCATCGAGTGTTGGATGGGCGATTGGACAGGAAACCACTGGGATACAGATGTTTGGAAACGGATGCACGATGGGTGATCAGTGAGCTACTAGATGAAACGTAAATTGTTGTGTTGATAAATAGTGAGAAGAATAGCCTTAGATTGCATAAATATGCCGACAGATGCTTGGAAAGGCATCAGTGGTGAATGACGTTCAACACATACAAGTGTAAGGTGGCTTATTGAAGCATGACAAACCAAGGGAAGGTCCGGTATGAACAGTCATCGGACGCTGAAGCACAGCCATTCTCAGAGGAAACTTGATGTGTACATGCACCAATCTGCTGGAACACAGGGACATTCAGATTAAGTGGTTAGGAAGGAAGATCGAATACTTGCCTTCAGCATCCGAGGCATGAAGTATAAGAGTGCGGAGCCCTTGCTGAAAGCGTCTTAAACTTCTTTTCGGCCAAAGGTACAAGAGTGAATGTGGCCATGGAATGTATATTCATGGAGGGACACTGTTTCACTGGAGAGGATTTTGCTCGGCATGGAACATTTTAATGACGGTACCAGTTAACGAATCTATTGTTACATTCGCTCCCAGCTAAACAAATTCTTTGTTCACAGTGACTTAATATGCTGGAGGTGCAGAACTCGTAGATCCTATTGAGCTGCAGCTGCTTGGCCTTTTGCTCATTCATAATTTAACAGGTCCAACACAGGCGCTGGTGAAATGATTTTCCGAACCACAGTATCGATAAATTTCTCTGAGAACTCCTTTTCTCCGAACCTGTCCTTGCCGAATCTTACAGCTGACACTTTGACAATGTTTTTTGGACCGCTGACCTCTGACCAATTTTCGTATGAAGGATGGAGTGCTATCGCTCCTGTTTATGTGTTGCAGCGTTTTGTTCCGCTGTATATCTCAGTTATAAATGTTGAATGAAGCATGGGAATATATTGTAAGAACAGAATATTCTGGGTTGTATAAAGTCACTGTCAATGTCTCAATCGAGTTTTGGGGCAGTGATGCAATCAGACTTGTGCCAGTATCTATGTGCTGTGCATTCTTGCTGAAAGGATTGACTTAATCTCTTGATGTTGTCAGATATTCTGTTTCAAGCTTTTGTTACATGTTACAGGAAAATGTAAGACTCACCTTACCTCAATCAAAAAGTAATTGAACGAAGAAGGATTTCGTTATTGAAAGTATAATAATCGGTTTTATTGTTGAACAGAACACATGCAGTTAAGGCTATCTGATAGTGGAAACTCATGTGTTGGCCGAGTGGAGATTTACTACAAAGGAACGTGGGGATCTGTTTGTGATGACTCTTGGGATGTGATGGACGCTGAAGTGGTTTGCAAACAGCTGGGTTGTGGAAATGCACTGCACGTGGCACTTCCTTCCTCCTCCCCACCGGGCTCAGGCCCAGTTTGGTTGAAAGATGTGAAGTGTTCCGGAAACGAATCGTTTCTCTGGGAATGTCCTTCAGTGCAACTGCGTCACCAGGATGACTGTTCTCACAAGGAGGATGTGAGAGTTATGTGCTCAGGTGAGACCACTCTCGGTGTTGTCACTCTCCACCAGTGTCAGAGACGAGGCTTCAGAGTGAACTGGGGAGTATGAACAGCAGAGGGAGCAATTGATCACAATGGCCCATCTCAGGACCATCCTGCACGAGTGATCGGAGATAGTATTTAATCGACATTAAAGCCTCCTTCCATGGATATATTCCGTTATCATATACTTGCCAAAATAAGTGCAGAGGAAGAATTTATGTTTCATTATAAGCAGCCCGGATGAATGAAGCATTACCCAAAATGTCCACTAGGGATCTCATAACAAACTTCTGTTTGTGGTCTTTGGTTCGCTCGCCAGAAATATCATTCCTGTCCGTGTAACAATCGATCACTCTATGGTTCTATATCAGGTCAATTCTTAGTTTGGAATGAGTGATTCCCCTCTTGCCCTTTTAACCACATTTCGCCACCTTAGACGTGGCCGAATTAAAACATTACCACCTGCTGGTCGCACATACTGCCCATCTCTTAACATGTACTTGCCTTTTTCACGATCTTCCTGCTCTGTTACTTTACTCCACAGTTTGTTGTCAGTTCGAATGTTTGCAATTGTCTCGGGCTAACCAAATCCAAATTGTTCTCCCCGATATTAAACAGCTATAATATCAGTCCCGGTTCCCCGAGATTGCACTTCCACTCTTCTGAAAATTTCACATACTTCTTTGACCTGACTCATTTTTTTTTTGCTGTACATTTCTTCGCTACAAATTTTCACACTCAATCCTTTCAAGATTCCAGTAGTCCCTCGCTGCATGACTTTTAAAACTCCATGAGCGATGCATCTTCTGCCCTGGTTCTGCTTTGTACGTCGGTAACTTCTTCCAATCGTATAATAAGGCATTTCATGCATTGTATTCATTTACAAGACTGGAGTTGAGTGTTAAATGACGGACACAGCAATGCACCGAAGACATAAACAAACTATGAATTGGATATCTGTTGTTGTATGAACAGAGCACAAGGAGATGCGGCTGGTGAATGGAAAACATTGCTGTGAGGGGAGAGTGGAAGTGTTCTACAATGAGACCTGGGGGACAGTGTGCTCGGAGAGTCTGGATTACCACGATGCGGAAGTGATTTGTAAACAGTTGCACTGCGGTGCCCTCCAATCCATTGATCATGAAGCTCAGATATTCGGAGCCGGAACAGGACCTATTTGGCTTGATGAGATAGAATGCCTTTCAGACGAGTCGACCCTGTGGCAATGTCAGAGAGATCCGTGGGGACAACACAACTGTAAACACACGGAAGATGCCGGTGTTGTTTGTTCAGGTAACTCTACAAACGCTCTCAATGTTTGGGTGTCATGTGAAACACTGATTTCGAGTAGAGTTAGCACATTTTTCCTCTTAACAGAGAGCGATGCGACGAAGGACCGGCTCCTCAAATCAAATTCTTGCCATCAACCATCAGGTACGTCCTCATCATGAAGGCACCAGCAAACACAATCCTACTCCTGCTTTGTACTGCATTTAAAAGTAACCTGTTCTGTGCCACAGATTCGCAACATAGCGTGCGCCTGGATGGTGGCAGCAACAACTGTAAAGGGAGAGTGGAGATCAAGTGCGATGAACGCTGGGGCACATTGTGTGGGGATTCCTGGGATATAACTGATGCCAATGTTGTCTGCGGACAGCTGAGATGTGGCTTCGCTCTATCGGCCCGAGGGGGGCCCGCTGTCTCCCTGGGTGAAGGTGTGATCTGGCAGAATGATGTGAAGTGCAAGGGAAGTGAATCCTCTCTTGCCGAGTGTCTCTCCCCAGCTCCAGCACAAAGGGAATGCAATCACAAGGAAACTGCCAGTGTGACCTGTTCTGGTAAGGACGATGCTGACCGTTGATCTTCAATGTCACAAATTAGTGCCGACATTTGCCCTCTGGTATTGAATTTCACCTTCATGAATATTTGTGCAATCTCTTCCACAGGGCCCTATTTGATGTCGACTTCCCCCTCACTTCCACCTGCGGGTATTTATAATGATACTATTTTAAATGTTTGTGTTGGCGTTACGTTCCTGATAAATGACATTAACGCTACTGACATTTTCATGAATTTGAAGTTTATGTCGGCATTTAATCATTGATCAATCCTTTGAAAGTATACAAAGCAGCCTCTAACTAAGCTAAACTTCTCTCTAATCTCTTCTTTAAGGACAGGGAAGCGAATCCATTTCCATGCCTGTTGTCGTCTGTTTATCGTTAGGAGCTCTGTTGATCCTTGATTTGTTGGCACTACTAGTGGTCATGTGGAGGCGATTGCAAATGAAAGGTGAGCCTCACACTTAGCGAATGACCTAACACCCAGTCAGTTATCTTGCTCATTATGTTGTCGGAGCTAGAGAAAGCTCTTTCACTTTTCCATCAGTTACCCTAAATGGTGACGGGTGTGAGGCCATTTCTGGCTTTTTGATTTTTTTCAAGGGGCTTTACCCATTGAAACGCCAAATATGGCTTTGAGACAAGGATATAATACTTTAATAAGAACATTGTGGAGATAAAAGAAAATGCAAATTGTGTCAAATATTCATCAAATCCCTCAGTACCAGTGGATCGAAACAGAATGAACGTTTGATGTGGTTTTATACCAAATGATTTTCAATGGGAAGTAAATGTGAAGACTGAACATTTATCTTTTGTTAACTTTTTGACAAAACTCCCGAACAACTTGTTGCTTTTCGCAATGTACATTTAAGATTCATTGAGAGGTCCGCTCACTCCCTGTAATTGTTTATTCACAGTTTGTTTTCCTTAGCAGTTATTAGGGTTCTGGGAGCTGATGCCAGAACCTACGATGAGAGTATTAAGCGCCTTTTTAGGCTTACTTTCAGAAATCCAACAATTGATTCCCCCTGACTGGCCAATTAAAACATCCTTACACTTTGCAGTGGTTGAAAAGCATTTGCCTGGGAATGATTTTCCACGAGAGGGCAATGGCAAGCAACACGAATAATCCTCATTTTCTAGACTTTTCACTTTGTTTTCAGTTTAACTTATACACAGAAAACAAAAGTATACAAAGTGTGAAGCTGGATGAACAGAGCAGGCAAAGCAGCATCTCAGGAGCACCTCCTGCAGTGCCACAATGATGCCACCCGAAGGTTGCAGGAACAGCACCTCATAATCCGTTTGGGAACCCTGCAGCCCAATGGTATCAATGTGGACTTCACCAGTTTCAAAATCTCCCCTTCCCCCACTGCATCCCAAAACCAGCCCAGCTCGTCCTCTCCCCCAACTGCATACCGAAACCAGCCCAGCCTGTTCCCCCCAGTCCCTAACCTGTTCTTCACCTCACCTATCCCTTCCTCCCACCTCAAGCCGCACCTCCATTTCCTACCTACTAACCTCATCCCGCCTCCTTGACCTGTTCGTTTTCCCTGCACTGACCTATCCCCTCCCTACCTCCCCACCTCTACTCTCCTCTCCACCTATCTTCTTTTCTCTCCATCTTTGGTCTGCCTCCCCCTCTCTCCCTATTTATTCCAGAACCCTCTCCCAATCCCCTTCTCTGATGAAGGGTCTAGGCCCGAAACATCAGTTTTTGAGCTCCTGAGATGCTGCTTGGCCTGCTGTGTTCATCCAGCTTCACACTTTGTTACCTTGGATTCTCCAGCATCTGCAGTTCCCTTTATTTCTGAAACAAAAGTGTATACTTCGTTTATGGTTGTGATTGTCAATGATGTTCTCCGTAATTCATTTGTCTCACGTTATTATTTCCAACGAATGGAAACAATTGTACATTTGTGTAATCACAGCATTCAAATATTGAGAGACTGTAGGAACTGTCGATGCTGGAGAATCGATGTAACAAGGTGTAGAGCTGGATGAACACAGCAGGCCAAGCAGCATCAGAGGCGCAGGAAAGCTGACACTTCGGATCTAGACCCTGAAAATACTAATACATTTTCTATCACCTGAGCATTTTTTTTGGCTGGCACCTATATCCTGACCATTGATTTGTCACCTTCCAACAGTTGTCAATGTTGTTTTGTCTATTTATCGTTCATGAATTAAAGATATTTACCATTTTTGCCATGCCATAAGCAATTTCTATGGCCACTGACATTTACCGTCTCATACAGCATTATCAGCTGATTTTTTTTTTCGAATGAACGTTTGCACCTGTTGGTGGCGATTCCTAATTCGAGCAGAGCTGACGGTGTACTTCCAAACCCATCACATCTTAGTCTCTACGTTTAACAGAATAAATTCCACAAAATGATAAGACATGACGATTAATCATGATCTGTTCACTTGATTTTCTACACGGGCTCTGCCCTCACTGATCAGCCAATGTTGTGTCTATATTCTCTTCTCCTGCCTTGCATGAACCGTAAGAGTTTCACATTAATGCTGCTTCAGAAATAAACTCAGCGTTACTGCGAGAGTTCAGCTACAAATGCTAACCTGTCTATCCTTCCTTCAACAGGCCTATGCACTGGTAACAGAGACTCAAGTCTTGGTTTGTACCAAGGAATTTACGAAGAAATTTCGAATATTCCCTCCGGCAAGAAGACGGGTCAGGAATATGGACCAGGTATATACTGTCTCCTTCATAGTGAGTTGCTACTGGATAAGTATGGCCTCCCTTCAATTTCAGTGATCAGTGAAGTGATTGAGCTTGATTATTTGTTAAATCTCTGCCCTCGTGTGAAGGAAATGATCATAGAGAATAAATCCCAGTTTGTTTTAGATCGAGGAAAAATTGCAGTTCGATCATTCCCAAAGACCTTCATCCCTGACAGCTTATTTCTGACATTTGTTAGTAAATACAGACAGAACTATCTTTCACAGATAACAAGGTGTAGAGCTGGGTGAACACAGCAGGCCAAGAAGCATCAGAGGAGCAGGGAGTTTGACGTTTCAGATCTGGACACATCTTCAGTAAAAAAAGGCCCTTCTGAAGTAGGGTCTCGGCCCGAAACGTCAACATTCCCGCTCCTCTGGTGCTGCTTGGCCTGCTGTGTTCATCCAGCTCCACACCTTTTTATCTCGGATTCTCCAGTATCTGAAGTTCCTACTACCCCAGAACTATCTCTCACATACGACACTCTTTTCACTCTGACTCCTTCGGTTATCTAAACAATAACTACTGATTGAACGTGCAGTAACATAATCTTCGTCTCGAGCCTCACTTACACAGTACATAGAATTACAAGTGAAATTCAGGAATTAATATGAAAATGAACATGAACAATCACAGAAGTGCAAACAGTACAGATGAATTCCTTTCAGTACATTGCGTGTAAGCCTGGTAGTACCTTGTAACAAACAATTCTAATAAAACAAAATATTTTACTTCATTTAAGTAGGAACAACAGATATATGGATAGTTATCTAAAGGTTTGACACGTTTGGTGTTCACCAAGTGTGTAAATATCCTAAAAGGGAGGATTACTTCCCGAGCCTGGTGATCGTGAAGAGTCAAATCAGGTAGATAATCGAATTATAATAAATACTGGATCATTTTTTTTTATTTTGACAAACATATCGTTGTAATAAAGCTGAGAAGGGTCACTGCATAAAATATAGAACAAACAGCAGAGTACAGGCCCTTCAGCCCACGATATTGTGGTGATCCAGTATCTGACTAAGATCAGTCTACCCTGCATACCCTACATTTTGGTATCGTCCTTGAGCCAATGCCTCTTATCGTTATAACACCTCTATTATGTCATCTCTCATTTTTCTTTGCTTCAACGAAAAACATCCGAGCTCCCTCAACCATTCCTTATAAGACCTAGCCTCCAGTCCAAGCAGCATCCTCGGAAATCTCCTCTGCATTCTCTCTAAAGCTTCCGTATCTTTCCTATAATGAGTTGATCATAACTGAACACAATATTCCAGGTGTGGTCTGACCTGAGTTATACAGAGCTGTACTATAACCACATGGCTCTTACACTCAACTCCCCTGCCAATGAAAGCCAACACGCCATATGCCTTCTTTACAGCCCTGTCAACTTGGATAGCATCCATGGACGTGGACACCAAGATCCCTCTGTTCCTCCACACTGTTGAGAATCCTGTCAAAAGCTGGTATTCTGCATTCAAATTCGACCTTCCGAAATGAATCACATCTCATTTTCACACGTGAACATCATTGAAATGATTAATGGCATTTTCAAACTGAGAAACAATTGAATGAAATATTCTGAGGAACGATGCATAAAATAACCAGAAAATGACAGTTGTCAAATAGAAGAAATGTGCATTTTTTCAAATCAAACTGAAAAGCGAATCAGAGATATTGAAGGAAATTGCTGGGAATCTGAGGGCGTTGGGCTCACTTTGTCATATACTCTCAACTAATTGTCTAAATTACAGATTACGTCATTGAATGTAACGTGTATGATGCATTTGTCTGTTCTACAAGTGACTGTTTGATGTGAGGACTAAAATTTGCTTCCCATCTCCCATTCCAGTGATTTGGCATTTCCCTGTAGCAGAACCACCTCATTCTGTGCATTGAATGCTTTCCCATTATAGGTTCTATTGAAAATGCTCCAGTATTGCTACAGGCACAGTGAAACAAAAATGCTTCCATTTTTCACGGTCCAATTAAGGTCAAAATACATGAAAGCATAGTCCATATATCTGTGTGATTTATGAGCAAATTTAGGTCATTTGGCACATCCAGCCTGTTCCACCATTGTATCATGATTGAGAAAACCCTCAACAACTTTCTGCTGGCTTCTCGCTGGACGTTCATCATCATCGAACCCGTACTGTGTGGAAACAGCCCATTCGACCCAACAAGCCCTCACTGACCCTCAGAGTTCCCACCCGGACTCATACCCCCAATTTACACACCCCTGAAGAGTATGTGCAATTCAGCACAGTCAATCCACCTAGGCTGCAGATCTTTGGGCTGTGGGAGGAAAACAGAGCCCCGGAGGAAACCGACCTGGACACAGGGAGAACGTGCAAAGTCCACACAGACGGTCACCTGGGGGTGGAATCGAACTGTGTCCCTGGTGCTGTGAGGCAGTGCTGATCACTGAGGCACCGTGCCACCCTTATTGCCCTTATCAATAAGTAATCACTATGTCTCTGTCTTAAAGTTACCCAATGACATGGTCTCCATAGCCTTCTGTGTCAATGAGTTCCACAGATTATCCAACCTCTGCCTCAGCAAATTCCGCCTCAAGACATACCTAAAGGATACTTGCTTCATGAGGAGATTGAAGCTGACAATGAACCTCCTTTTTTGCTATTTATTTTCCAGTAAATTATGCTTCCATCGACTCACTCAATCGCATTGAATACTACACCAGCCACAGCCTGCCTGATCATAATCCGGGATCAGAAAATCCTGAGGAGATCTCCGACAGTATTCCAGGTTTGTATGTGTGCACTTTCTGTCAGCTCACTTCCATCCTTCTTTCCCACTGCCTTTCTGAGTGCTTCTCAAATTTATTTCGCCCCTTTTGCCCAACACCCTGACAAACGGGGAATCCCAGATTCCCACCGGCTTCTGAGTGGAAGCAATTTTATTTTCAAACTCTTGTAGTCCTATCTTTCCTTCCCTGAAATCTATGCCCTGATCTTTGATCTCTCCAATACATTACATTCTGTCTAACTCCAACTTCGCCCTTCATAATTGCATGCAGCAAAATACTGTCTATCTCTCAGTGTCCTCATATCGAAGGAAAACATATGAAAGGAGGAACAGGAGCACCTATTCAGCCCCTTGAGTCCGTTTTGTTAGTCGATGAGATTATGGCTGTCTGTTGTGTGGCTAAAATCCAGCTACCTGCCTTCGGACTATATCGATTAATTTTTGATCACCAAAAAAATCTCTGTCTCCCATTTAAAATTTATAACTAATGTTAAGGTCAATTGCTTTTTGAGGAATATAATTTGAAAACACTCCCAGCCTTTGTTTTTCCTTGGCATCTCCTGAACGACCTGGCCCTGAATCCAAAAACTCAAAACTTCAACCAATATCAATGTTTCATCTTAATTTATCCGTTCTTTTTGTTTTTAACACCTTGGAGAAATCTATCTTTAATTTTCTAATTTCTGGACAAAAAGACCTAATGTGCTGCTCATCTTTGCTCTGTCATGCCCCCAATGACCCCTGAACTAACTAACTCTTTAAATCCCATATCCTTCCGCACTCATGTTATATCCCAGTTAGAATCTCCTCTTCCACCACTTGGCGTTGTGTGGTACAGTTTGTGTCAGTGATAATCATCTTTTCCTCCAAGGTCAAGTTCCTGGCGATTATAATGGTGTTGGGATTGAAGATGCCGAATCTCAGGATGGCCAGGCTCTTCTAGACAATGATCCTGATGAACCGCCCACACTGACAAATTCTGACAATGGTTTTTGCTCAGTTGGTGAGTAGATTTGCAGTTACTCCCACCTTAATTACAGTCGCTCTCATCATAACCAGTGCTCTGTGCGAACGTACTGCCTCAATTCCTACCCATTCTGGAATCAATATTGTGTTTGCTGGAAGTCTAAGAACAACATAGATAGTTTTTGGAGGTTTCTCTCCACAAGCTGTCATTGTGAACGAGCTGCATTACTGAACAGGATTCTCTATTTAAAGGCAAGGAAGTTCTGATTTTTAAAAAAAAATGTCGATATCAATGAGACATTGCATTTTTGTCAGCTCTTTGAATAGCCAAATCTACGTTTCCCATATGATGAATGACAAGTCTGCAAAACTGCTTTTGTCAATCGATCACAAATTGCTTGACCGATAAATATGAATGGTGGAGATTTATGTGTTCGGAGTTTTAACTGTTGCAGTTGTTTGGGCTGATGGGGAAGACAGGCACAGGGGACATTTAGTTTGAAAATTAAAACAAAAATAGAGCTTGGTTCGACGTGGTTGTTCTGTGTAACTGCACGCAGAGTAATTCCTGACGCGAAACGAGTGTCTCTGACTTGAACACTGTAAACGCCTATACCTCATGGGCATCTTTGTCACTAAAACGCAGACTATCTCTTCAGCTGCTCAGCCATTTTCAAATACCTGTTGGAGCAAACGACTGCAAAATTCTCGGCTTCTTTGGTGACCATTCTCTCGTTCATTCACTCGTGTCATTCTCGCCGTTACCCCCAGACCCTACTGAAGTCCTTTCTTGGCTAATTACCTTTTGTGCGATCTGCCCTCCAACATGTGGCTTTTACCACATTGCCAACCCGGAACTGCATCCCGTTTCGTTCCATTCCCTCTTTAACGTCACTTCTTGCTAATGTTTCTCAAGCAGGAAACACAAATCTTCACATTCAATTTCTCCAACTGTAGATCCAAGTTATGTAATATTAGTACACACAGTATTAAAATCATAAATGAAATCCCAAGTGATTGTGAAAGTTACTATCAACCTGACTGAAGGACCAATGACAAGAGACACACGGTTGAAAATAGAAAGGCAGGAAGTTTAGGGAGGATATGAGGTAAACAAGTATTACCTGGCCAGTGTTGTGTGCCTGGCATATAAAATCTGTGAGATAGGTCAGGCGTGATGACTGCAAACTGTTAAAACATACTTGCGAGTGTACTAGATGTGCTATAACATTGACCACTCCGGCCGTGGCGTAGGAATGTGAGACTTGTTCAGCGAGTGGCTTGTTTTCGGCAGCACACACTCCCTGGGCTGGCAGGGCTTTTCTGTACTGCGTGATTCGAATTTTATATGGCACAGCCTTTGACCTGGCAACATAATCCTGCTGAACATCACGCCAGCTATGTCCATCTCTCATTGAAGCCAAATTATAATTCAAACATCTCAGCTCAGGGCATCACATGCATTGGATGTTTTTTAAGTGTTAGCTCTGATGGCCGCTCAGAAAATCCATTCTTTTCCTTCTGATCACGCACGTATCCATGTTGCCTTCTGAACTGAAATGCACCGAAAGTGTGACACAATTTTTTACAGCAGAAATGTCAAGCCGATAAGAGCTACCTTTCCTCATTGATTAAAATGTTCCCAGAAAAAAAAAGCGGGGAGAGTGGACTGCCCTGGAGGTCTATAGAATTGTGGAATGCTTTCAGCATAATGTAACGTTGAAAATCATCAGAAAAAGCGTGGCACATGTCTATCAGTCAAAAGAATCGATGCTTGAGAGGGGAATTTTCTAATTAATGTAGGAAAGCAAAATGTTATCGCATCATTGAAGTTATTTAATTTGTTTTTCCAGAGGGAAATAAATCATAAACATTTCTTTATGTTGCGCTTCTTACCAATGCTCCAAATGCTAACTCCTGCATGTCCAATGATCTTCTTTTGGAAGTGTTCTTCTCTGTTGTAGTTTAAGATAAGGCACAGCAAACATGTGCACAGCAAGTTCTCACAAATCAGAGGCGGTAATTAATGTTCATTTCGTGAGACTCTCGAATGTAGAAGAAATATTATCCGAGTGATCACACCTCGAATGCTCTACAAGGTAGATTCCCGGCTGTCCTTTATATCCAACTGAGAACATAGGCTCTGACAACACACTTCAAAGTTCCTTTTAGAAGATGGCCCTTCATCTTTCTGACATTGAGGAGGCAGACATAGTCTATTTCCGCCCCCCACCCAACAATTCCCTGAAGTTTCGAGCTTTAGCTGGGGAATGACAGGTTCATGTGATGTAAATAGAGTCACAGATGACATGACCTCAAGTGAACGCCACCTACTTTCTTTATCATTTCAGGTAAATGTTAGAGTCTATTTCATCACGGGACGTACTGAGGCCAAGAATATTGCGCAACGTCTTCCATTCTGACTTCCAAAACGCTGAAGCTTGTTTTTTTCATAAAATAAGCTGCACATGATTATAATTGAGCAGCATTTGCTTTGCAATGAACTGATTACATTTGGATGCGCTTCCACTGTTTATTTGATTGTGCAGTAATGGCTTAAAAGGCAAAGTAGACCGAAAACTTGAAGATTATTTTTGTGGCTGTATTAATCACGTAATTCATTTCTCTATTCGACTTAATTGTTTTCCAAATGGGGATGACGTCCCTGTCTTTTATCAATGAGTTATTTTAAGGAATTCGACGTGTCATTGATTTGCTTTTTCAAACGCCATTAAGGAGGGTAGACAACTTGTTGATGAACTGGGAATCTTTCTGTAAGTGATGATGTACAGTGTAAATTGAATTTCATCAATAAAAATGCAGCGATTTCATGTTTGTTTTGGAATTCTGTGCCTATTTATAGACGTCATTCCCGAAGGCATTGCGTGTGAGTGTCAGTGAATGGAAGTGTGAGTGTGTGTTTGTGTGAGTGAGCGAGACTGAGTGCAATTATTTTCAAATATGTAACTGTATGTGCGACTGAGTGTAATTGTGTTTGTGGGAGTGGTTTGTGAGGCTTAATGAAGGAGGTAAATAAATGTCAGAAGTCTTGGAAACATTAAGGGATGGACAGATCAGCAGTTCCCAGAAAGTGGCAATACAAGTAGATAAGATGATTAAGAAAGCGTGTGCCACGCTTGCTATCATCAGTCGAGGCATAGGAGTTATTTTTCAAGTTGGGGGAGGCTTGCTATTGAGCTTTAGTTAGACAGCATGTGCAATTTTTTTTAAAGTTCTGGTCAGCACACCACCAAAGGGAGATAACGTTTTGGGAAAGGCTGCAGGACCGTTTTACCTGGAGGCTTACAGTTTTGGAGGGTACTGGCTCTGAGGAAGATAGATCAAATTTGGTTTGTTGTCACTTGAATATCAGACGCTGAGAGGAGGCCTGACAGAAATTCAGAAATTGATGAGAGCCACCGATATTCGGAATTTTTTTTTCCTCGGGTAGAAATGTCAATTGTGAAGGGATACAGGTCAAAGAAACATCTTGACGGTTATGTGAAGAGGAAAGGAATAAAGGAAAGAGACACAGAGGAACAAAAACCTATGCTTTAAAGAATTGCATCTTATGTCACTACATTCTTCATGACCCAATGTGCCTGTTCCTGTGTTGGACTGTTCTTTAATTTCGATCCGTTAGCTGCCGGATTGCTTCGCTCTTTCTGTAACTTACTGTTGATATTGTTCATCATGTAAGTAAACTGTTTTGGTAGCTTCAATAAGTTGACTATTCATTTTTAGTCTGTCGTCATACACTGTCAATACGCTAAAAATCCTATTCTCTGACAGTTTAGAAAATGTATCATTGACCAGAGGGGAGGGTGCAGTTGTGGGCTCCTGCTCAAAGTGTGGTGGAAATTTTCTCACTGCCTTGCAGATTGGGTGCAGGTGAGGTGGAGGAATAAATATTTGGGTGAACATTAATTTGTGGGTGAATGCCAAAATTCGGCAGGAGGCAGCATCGATCGGACAAAAGTGCTCGGAGTATCGAAAGATATTGTTTGAAGAATAAAACAACTGTGTTACCTGATGTCGAAAACCGGCCCTTTTCTGTAGTGGCGAAGGATGGCCACCAGAGGGTGGAATTGTATCACTTTGAATAAAGAAGGAGCAACTGGGACGCACTGAATGAGAGACAACAGGAACTGCAGATGCTGGAGAGTCCGAGATAACAGGGTGTGGAGCTGGATGAACACAGTAGGCCGAGCAGCATCAGAGGAGCAAAAAAGCTGACGTTTCGGGCCTCGGCCCTTGACCATCAGCGTTACCTCACGGTAAACAAAAGAAGGACAGGCAGAGGGAAATAGGGAAAGGGTTCAACGCGCTTTCAGTGGATTCACCCCCAAACTGAGAGAGATAGGCACAGAAAGACTCTCTGTAAAACTCTTGGTCTTAACTGTCTCTTTTTTTTCTCTCTGCCTCTCTTTGCTGCCAATATTTGTTTTCAAAATATTGCCCCCAAATGTCTGCCCCTCAAACATTGCACAGCTCCAAAATGTTGCCCCCTGCCGAACTTGCCACCTGTGTCCCATTGCTCTTCGTCTTACCGGGAATTGTCGATGAGTATCAGAGCTGAGTGGCCCTGGCAGAACCCAAACCGGGCGCCATGAGGGTGTTATTGCTGAGCAGATGCTGTTTTATAGCCATGCCAATGAGACCTCCCCTCACTTTAGTGATGATTGAGGGAGGACAGTCTTGGTGGTAATTGACCGGGCTGGATTCATCCTTCTTTTGCTTCACGCGGCGTATCGGGGCAAATTTCAACTTTGTTGGAGAGTTGACAGCGTTGTAACTGTACTGGAACAGCTTGTCGTGTGCTGCATCAATTTCTGGAGCACAAACCCTCATTAACATTTCCGGAATTTTGTCAGGACCCTGAGCATTTTTTTCAGTATCCAATGGCTCCATGTGGAGTGAATCTCATTGGCTGAAGTTTAGTTTTTTTTTAAACGATGTTAATTTTAACGCTGCTGTCCAACTGCTGTAAGTTGATCTGGATGGTATCAAGTTTCTCGAGTGTTATTGGGGCTGCACTAATCCCGGCAAGTGGGGAGTATACAGTCCTGGCTTTTACTTGGCATAATTTCGAAAGAATTATAGGAGCCAGGAGGCGAGTTACTCGCCAGAGTATTCCTAGTTTCTGACATGCTCTTGCAGCTATCGTTTTTATGTGGTGAGTCCAGTTGAATTTCCAGTCAATGATAAATCCCAGGATGTTGACAGTGAGCAACTCATTGAAGGTAACGCCGTTGAAAGCCAAGGAATGTTGATGGTTATGATGGTCATAGCGTGGCATTTAGATGGCTGAAACTTGCCACTTGTCAGCGTAAGCCTGGACATTTTCCAGAACTTGACTGCAACCTGTAATGGAGTACATTCCATACTTCAGTTCCTTTTGAAATCATTTCACTCTCACCTTGAACTTATGCTGTTGAGCTTTGAACGCCCCTCACTCGGCGATAACAGCATTGGCTGTTCAACTTACCCATGCCCGATTTTCAGAAACGTCCGAAAGGTTAAAAGCCTATTCACCCTCTCCCTGCAACTAAAACCCCCCAGTCACTCCTACTCCAAGTTTTAAAATTATGCTGATCATTAACCAGAGTTATGTTACAGTCTAACTATCTCAAAAATGTGTCAGCTGGCGCTTAAGTCTGAAGATTAGCTCTGATTTTGTAATGAGACGGGACATTTGTTCCTTTGCAACACTAACATTTTACACCCAGGCAACAGAATCATCGACCTGAAAATAATCGGAAAATAAATACGTCAGTTCCTTAAGGCATCAAACGCAACTCTGTGAAATGCTTGTGATACATGTGGGAGGTAGAAGGGGAACAGAAAATGCTACACTGAACGACAATGGTTTTAATAAAGCAATTCAAAATCCCCTCATGCTAGATTGTGTCGATAGTAATATGAAATTGACAAGGAATTGGAAAGTTTGTTAGAAAATTGATTTGGCGTTTGAGGGCAGAGTGTACCTGTCCAGGCGTGGTTTCTCCTGAACAAGAGGCCTGTGATCAGTGGCGTTCCACGAGGATCCGTGCAGAGACCCCCGTTCCTTCCACTTTGTACACATCGTTTGAATGAAAGTGCAGGTGATCTGTCCAATCGGTTTGCAAATAACGTGATATTTGATGGAGTTGTGAATAGTGAGGAAGGTTATCAAAGGCGGCATCATGTTACAGTTTGGCTAGAAACCGGGCTGAAGAATTGGCGAATAGTATTTTACCTGTGGAGCGACAGGGATGCTTTTTGGGAGATTAAATGCGACGACAAATTACAATGTAGATAGCGGATCTTACGGAACATTAAAGTCCAAAGAGTCCACATCCATAGATCCTTGAAATTAGCAAGGCGAATAGATAATTTGGGAGAGAATGCACGTGGCGTGCTTCCCTTTCTCAGTCGCGATATTCAGTACAAGTGTTGGCAAGTCATGTTGCAAATGCATGACACGCTAATCAGACAGTATTTGTAGTATAGTGCACTTTTCTGTTCGCTGCACGGTCGGAAGAATGTGGGGGATTTGGAGAGACTGCATTGGAGGATGAGCAGAACATTGCCTGGATAGGAGTGCATCAGCTACAAGGACATGCTAGGTATGATTGGGCTGTTTCATACATGTGTGCGAAGCTGAGGAGGCGACCTGATAAACCCATATAAAAACTATGAGAGAAATGGATAAAGAGGATTGTCGGAATCTCCATAGGGTGGATGTGTCAAGTACCAAAGGCACAGTTTTTAAGGTGAGAGTAGGAAAGTTTAAAAGACATGGGTGAGGAAGGTTTAAAAAAGAGAAGTTAGTATCTTTGTACAGTGTGTTGGCACGGGAGGTGCTAATGAGCAGGTATTCCACCCTAGTTGTAAAGGCATTTTGTACAGTTGCATGAACAGGTCGAGAGTGGAAGCATGCACACCATATGAAGGCAGATGGAATTAATTAAGAGTACAATCATGTTGAGCTGAGAAACCAATTCCTGCAGTTAGAGAAAGCAAGAACTGCAGATGGTGGAGTAGATGATAATTGGAGCCAGATCTGAAGGATGGACCCGATCCGAAATTTTCCTGCTCCTCTGATACGGCCTGGCATGATGTATTCCTCGAGTTCCACACTGTGTTTTCAATTCCTGTGGTCTACTGTTCTATGTTCTTTGTGATGATCATATCTTTTCCTGACATTGGCGCTCAATGTCATTCTCTGTCAACTTCCCACATCTCACTCCTTGCTTCTAATTCGTGTGGCTGTCCCTGTTTAGCATCTAACTGTGACAGTGACTTTCATGCCTTGCATGTGGTCCATATCCTCTGTTGCATGTCTCTTCATCTGCTGGTCCAAATGCCTTGTAACTTTGATATCATATCTGTTCCTAAGAACTCCCATGGTTGCACATTCCAGTCACTACTTGACCAGTGTGACATATACAGTTATTTGTAGAGCCCCGTGTTTTGTTTCCGACTACAGAACCTCAGGGTTCAGCTACATAGTTCGTTGAAAGTTTCGTCACAAATTGACAGGGTGGTTGAGAAGGTTTTAAGCATTCTTGCCTTTATTGCACAGATCATTGATTCTTGGAGTTGAGACATCATTTTGAGGTGGTACAGGTTGTTGGTGAGGGGACTTTAGGAGTACTGTGTACGATTCTGTTTGCCTGTTTGTCATCAATATTTTATTGAATTGGAAAGGGTTCAGAAAAAGATTTATCAGGATGTACTGATGCTGGAGGATTTTTATGATAATGACAGACTGTGTAAACTGGGGCCATCTTCAAAAGAGCACATCAGACTGAGGGGTCGATATTTATAAAATAATAAGCAGCATCTAGAAGATGAATAGGAATGGTCTGACCACTAGGGAGCTTAAAACTAGTGGGCACACTTTAACGTTGACAGGAGCAATATTTAACAGGGACGTGGCCGATGCAGATACAATTGCATTTTCTAAAAGACATTTGTGCAGGTGGATGAATAGGGTACAGTTAATGGGATATCGGCCAAATGGAGACAAGCGGGACCAGTTTAGATGTGAAACTTGGTTGGCAAAGACAAGTTGAAATGAAAGGCCTGTTTCCATTCCGTATGATTGTTTCTTCTTTAACAGTTTCCGTTTTCAACTTAAACATGTCTCCACCAATATTTGACATTCCCAACATGCGGGAAAAATAGTCTCCAACAAACTACCTTATCCATGCCTCTCCTAATTTGATAGACTTTTCTCAGGTGTCCCTTTAACTTCGGACACCGAAGTGAAAATAACTCAAGTTTGTCCAATGTTTCCTTCTGGCGAATGCATTCCAATCCAGTCAACAGCCTGGTAAAACGCTTTTGTCACCTTTCCAAAGCACCCACGTCCTCCTGGGCGAGCGGTGACATTAGATAAGCGCACTGTGATGACAGTGTAAGGTGGAGATGGATATTACATAGACCTCAGGCTCAGGGTAAAAGCTGAGAACAACATCATGGGCCAATGGGCCTGCACTGTCCTGTACTGTTCCATGTTCTAATACTCCACATGTGGCCTGTGTAATGCTTCATACATGTGGTCTATGATTTGTCAACTTTACTGTCTGTACTTCGCCTGATGAAGTCGCATCACATTCATTCGCTTTACCATTGTATCCAAATCTGATGTCACTTTCAGTAATTTATGACATTTTCCCAATATCCCATGCATATCGATGCGTCCTGCCATTTACTGCATTCTGTCCGCTTGCATTTGCTCTCCAAAAAATGTACCGCCTCTCACTTTTTCGGAGTAAACTCCATCTGCCACTTCTGTTCTCGATTTTCCAGCTGATCTGTATTCTCCTGTGAAAATTGACAACTGTGTTTACATATCCACAACCTCAGAAATTTTATTATCATCTCTAAGGCTATTAATCAGACCAGCAACATTTTCATCCAAACGAGTTATATTTGTATCATGAACACCAAAAGGAACCAACACTGATCCATAACAACTAATTGTGCAACGGGCCAAAAGATAGAAAATAGGATCAGGAACGTTAGGCAATTGGTTTGACAGCCACAGACTGGAGTGAACCTTCACTGCATGATGTCCCTCAATGACACTGCATCGTAACTATTCTTAATGAGAGAAGGAAGGTAAGAGACCTGGTAGCGGTTTTCAAATCAATAAGGCGACTGGACATAATAGTGGAGGAGAATCCTTACCCCTTATAAATGGTAGAAAAACAATGCAGCGTCGATTTTGGTAATCTGTTAAAAAAGATAAGACGAAGTGAGTTTTTTTTTCAAATAGAGGGGTATTAAGAAATGGAGGGCACTGTCTGGAAATTTGGGGAAAGCATGATCAAATCATTCATTCCAAAGGGATTTGGGTGGATGTTTTGTTTTAGAAAACAATGTACAAGGCAATGTTGACAAAACAGGATACTAGCACAAGACAATTATCATTATTTGAAGAGCTAGTACAGACATGATTTACTGGAAAGCCTCATTCCACGCTGTAGCACCACTGTCATTCAGTGATTCTGTGATATGGAGATTCTCTTTAAAGGCACGGAGTTTTTCTTTGATCCGGCCAGACGTTTGCTCCGACTCACTGGACTTCAAACACGCACGTTGTCACATGCTGAAATTTTGCCTGACACCTTTCTGATCTTGCGGCAAGTTCAATGGAATTATGTGTGACGAATCGGAATTGAAGATCATTACATATTCCCTGATTCCCAGCTGTTGTGAAAATGGTGCTGACCTGTGCTGCGCTCGGAGCAAGTTCTCCATTGAATTATATGGAGTCTGAAGTCTAATTCGGATTTTACTTTTCTTTTCCCCTCTTTGAAATATTTAATTTTCAAGGAGAAATAGGTGACAACACTTGAGCACAGAATTTACCACAGTGCCAGGTGTTTCCTGTTGATTCAACAGAAAGGCAGGCGCACAGCAGCGGACCTGTGTTTCTGCAGACCGAGAAATGTTTTTCCCATATTAAGCATTCTGTAAAACTTTCCGAATTTCAAATTATGATCAGCTGTAAAATTTGCATCTGCTTGCTTTCAGACAGCACTCCATGTATCCCTAGTCCAGTTCAATGAGTGGGAATGCCCAGCATTTCTGATAAGTGTATATGTGTTCGTATATTTGCTTCTCCCTGAAAGATAAGGGAGGTGGGGTTTGAGGCCAGTGTCGATGCGGAAGAGGGACTGTTCCATGTAACCTACAAAGAGGCAGGCATAGCTTGGGCCCATGCGGGTACCCATGACCACCCACTTTGTCTGTAGGAAGTGGGAGGAATCGAAAGATAAGTTGATGAAGGTGAGGACGAGTTCGGCTAGGCAGCTGAGGTTGTCGGTGGAGGGGGCTACCTCCTCCTCCATTACATTGATGACTGTATCGGAGCGGCCTTTTGCTCCCAAGAGGAGCTCGAACAGTTCATACACTTCACCAACACCCTCCACCCCAACCTCAAGTTCACCTGACCATCTCCAACACATCCCTCACCTTTCTGGACCTCTCTGTCTCCATCTCAGGCAACCAGCTAGAAACTGATGTCCATTACAAGTCCACCGACTCCCACAGCTACCTAGAATACACCTCCTCCCACCCAACCTCCTGGAAAAATTCCATCCCCTATTCCCAATTCCTTCACCTCTGCCGCATCTGCTCCCAGGATGACGCATTCCACTCCTGCACATCCCATATGTCCGCGTTCTTCAAAGGCCGCAACTTTCCCCTCACAGGGGTCGAGAATGCCCTCGACCGTGTCTCCTGAATTTCCTGCAACACATTCCTCACACCCCGGCCCCGCAATAACCGCCCTAAAGGAATCCCACTCGTCCTCACATACCACTCCACCAACCTCTAGATACAATGTATCATCCTCCGACACTTCCACCATTTAGAATCCGATACCATCACCCAAGACATTTTTCCATCCCCACCCTTGTCTGCCTTCCGGGGAGACCACTTTCTCCATGACTCCCTTGTTCGCTCCACACTGCCCTCCAACCCCACCACACCTGGCACCTTCCCCTGCAACCACAGGAAGTGTTACACCTGCCCCCAAACCTCCTGCCTCACCCCCATCCCAGGCCCCAAGATGACCTTCCACATTAAGCAGATGTTCACCTGCACATCTGCCAATGTGGTATACTGTATCCATTGTACCCGTTGTGGCTTCCTCTACATTGGGGAAACCAAACGGAGGCTTGAGGACTGCTTTGCAGAACACCTCCGGTCTGTTCGCAATAAACAACTGCATCTCCCAGTCCCAAACCATTTTAACTCCCCCTCCCATTCCTTCGACGACATGTCCATCCTGGGCCTCATGCAGTGCCACAATGATGCTACCCGAAGGTTTCAGCAACAGCAACTCATATTCCACTTGGGAACCCTGCAGCCCAATAGTATCAATGTGGACTTCAGAAGCTTCAAAATCTCCCCTTCCCGCACTGCATCACCAAACCAGCCCAGCCCGTCCCCTCCCCCCACTGCCTCCCAAAACAAGCACAGCTCGTCCCGCCTCCCTAACCTGTTCTTCCTCTCACCTATCCCTTCCTCCCACCTCAAGCCACACCTGCATTTCCCACCTACTAACCTCATTCTGCCCCCTTGACCTGTCCATCATTCCCCTTGACTGTCCTATCCCCTCACCATCTCCCCACCTATACTCTCCTCTCCACCTATCTTCTCCTCTATCCATCTTCGGTCCGCCTCCCCCTCTCTCCCTATTTATTTCAGAACCCTCTCCCCATCCCCCTCTCTGATGAAGAATCTAGGCCTGAAACGTGAGCTTTTGTGCACCTGAGATGCTGCTTGGCCCGCTGTGTTCATCCAGCTTCACACTTTGTTAACTTGGATTCTCCAGCATCTGCAGTTCCCATTATTTCAGATCTTTGGAACAAGCTCACTGCATGATTCCGAGCTTTTCTCATGACAACTTACATCATTTTTTAGTTTATTCCCTAGACCCCACAGAGCTTGCTTCTCATTTCATTCCCTGTCTTGAGGTCAATCCTCCAAAACGTAACATTTCAAAAATTGCCAACCAAGCTACTGCATCTCTTCTACTTCCTTTCTCTCCTCAACGTCACTTCATGGTGATCTTGGCCGAACGTGAAGTATAGAAGTGCATATTTGATCTTTTCAATGATAGTTCCAGAAAATACAATGTTGTGAGATTGGAAAAGCACAGCGTGTCACACAGTATCCGAGGGGAAGGAATGTCAATGTTTTGGGTGAAAACTTTGATTTTGCTGCTCATGAGATGCTATCTGACCTGCTATGCTTTTCCACCCTCACATCGCTTGACTCTGGTCTTCAGCTTCTGTCTCCAACGTTTACAATAGTGAAATATATCTTACTAAAGTCACAAATGAAACCAGAGGGGAGTGTGAAAATTATTATCAACCTGACCAATAACAAGGTGGACGTTACTTAAAAGAGAAATGCAGGATGTTTAGCAGGGATGTGTGGAAAAGCACCATGACTCAGACAGTAATGTGCATCTGGCCTGCTGTGAGTATGAGGTGGTTAGGGTGGGAAACTTCAAAGCTTTTAAATCATATTTGCATGAACATTTGAAGTGGTACAGCATTGAAGGCAATTGCCACAGTTCAGGAATGAGAGTCTTATGTAGATAGTAGCATACATTTTGGCATTAGGCACTCGAAAGGTCAACATGCCTTTACTGTATCGCGTGATATGGTGGTTTTATTATACTATATTTGCATCATCCTTCTGAACTCTACACCAGCTATGCCCAGCTTCCTGAGGGGCTCCCAAAGGAGCCGATTGTCACTTGAATCACCTCTGTTCAAGGCATCCCCTGCAATGGCGGGTCCTGCAGCATTAGCTCTGATGTCCTCTCAGAAAATCCGTCGTTTTCCTTCTGACAATGCAAGCCTTTAGTGTTGACAGAGGCTGAACGTGGAAATCAAAATTTTACAGCAATCACATCTAATCAATAGAAGCTATCTTTTCAATTAGCTCGGAGGCGAGAGTGGAATATCATGGCAGAAATATATTGAGAATAATGTTATGTTGAAACTCATCACAGAAAGTGTGGCGTTCATTTATAAGAATGTAATTAATACACATGATGGGAATTTTCTATTTAATGAAGACAACAACATGTAAATGCATTATAGAGGCCAATGAAATTGCTTTACCGGCATGAAAGAAACCGCAGACTTTTCTTTACATTACCCTTTCTATCAGCACTCGACCTGCAAAATGATTCATCAGCAATGATACATTTTTGGAAATATCCGATGTGCTGTAATTTAGGATCAGACACAGCCAGCATGCTCACAGTGAATCCTCACAAATCAGAACGTAATAATTACTGTACAATATGTTTAGTGAATATTTGATTGCAGAAAAAGACAAACATTGGCCGAAGTATCCCAGCTTCCCACTCCACTGTTACTGTTCTAGATAGATACCAGGCTGTCTTTTACATTGAATGGGGCATCCAGGTAGCGACACAGGTCAGCATCCCGTTTGAAGTATGTCCTTTCATCAGTCTAACGTTGTAGAGGCAGTCTTAATTTTTATCCCTCGTTCTTAATGTGAGAACTCCAGCTTGGGATTCATACACTGTAAATACAGAACAAGTGACATGATCTCAAGTGAACTCAAACTACTTTCTTTATCATTTCAGGTAAATCTGAGAGTATATTTCAACATGAGACATCCTGAGGTAAATAATGTGAGAGGCTGTCCACTATCAGTTCCAAAATGCTAAATATTCTTCTCACTCTCAGAAGTATCTGATAGTAATGGATCAGCATTGAGTTTTTTTGAAATAACTGTATTAGTATTCTCTCTCTCATTTATTTGATTGTGCATTGTAATTTGGTGAAAACGTCAACAGAATGAATTAAGATCATATTGTTGTTTGCATGAACATGCAATCTATTTCTCTGTGTGGATTAATTGACTCTGTATTGGGCCCAACATTCTTACATTCTTCATAGAAATATTCTCAGGTTTTCCATGTGCAATTGCTTTGCTTTATCACATTCCATGAAGGAGGGATTAAAACGTTTCGAGTCAAACGTTTGTCCCAGCTACTCATTTGACATTTAGTGAATGAAAATACTCTCTTCAACACCGCATTCTCAATGAACTGTGAATCCTTCTGGAACTGATGATGCAGAATGCAAAATGAACTTCATTAATAACAAAATGCAGTGGTCACATGTTCATGTTAGATTCTGTCTCCTTGTTGATGTGATTCCCACAATTAGTGTGTGTTTGTCAGTGAGGGTTTAGGATGAGTTCTCGCGTGCTTTGGTGTGAATGTGAGCAAGTGTCAGAGAGTGAAGCGATGTGTCATTATCATGCAACTGTGAGTGTGAGTGTGGGTGAAACTGTATTTGCATGAGTATTTTGGAAGGCTCAATGCTTTCGGAAAGTATTTTATAAATAGAATAAATCTTAGAAGCATCAGCATGCACGAGGATCTCGGCGTCCAGGACCACAGTTCCCCAAAATTGGCAATATAGGTGAATATGGTGGTCAAAAATGCATATGGCATTTTTGCACTCATCAGTCGGAACATAGAGTTTAGCTTTTTTTGAAGACAGTTTGCTTGCTATTGAACTTCAGACCACATTTGGAATATTGCGTTCAGTTCTGCTCACCGCAGAGTCAGAGGGATTTGGAAGGTTTGGGGAAAATACAGAAACTGTTTTCTAGGATGTTGCCTGGTTTGCAAGGTAAAGCTACCGTGAGGGATTGAACAAAATTGGTTCGTTGTCACTTTTAAGTCGGAGGTTGAGGGCCGACCTGATACATGTTCACAGAATGCTGAGCGGCGCGGATAGAAAGGCTATTCTGAACCGTTTTCCTGACGTAGAAATGTCAATTGTTGGGGTCACATTGGTTGAAGGTAAAATGGCAAAAGCTGAAATGATATCTGAGAAGAAGCATTTTTAAACAAAAGGTGGTAAGTGCCTGGAATGTGCGGCCAGAAGAGGTAGCAGCAGCCGACATGACAGCAATGTTTAGGAGGCATATTGACAGATACATGAATAGGCAGGGAAGAAAGGGAAATGGAACATGTATTGGTCCAGTCTTGGCGTGCCGAAGATCTTTGATCTGTTGACCATTGTTTGTGAGATCTCGCAGCTCTGTCTGTCAATTGCTGCCGATACCATTTGTCATGTAAGTAGTCATGCTTGGTACTTCACCCTCATTATTAGTTGCACTGCCCTGCACCCTAACTATGCAAGAAAAAGAAAGCAAGAACTCTCAGAATCTGACAGTTGAGAACATTCCTTGGGGCTGAAAGAGAAAGGTGTAGCTGTGGGGCCTTGCTCAGCCTGTGGAGAAAAATCAGAAAGATCTCTTAAACTGGGTGGTGGCACGTAAGTAAATATTTGGAAGACACAAATCTGGGGCTGGATGTCAAAACTGGGAGGAGGAAAAAGTTTGAAGGTTCAAATTTGCGGCAAAATTTTCGAGGGACACAAACTAGGGGGAGGGGTGAATAATTTTGGAAGGGTGCAATATGGGGAAACTATATTTTTTGGAGCCAACATTTGGGTTAATTTGGAGGGCAAATGTTGGAGACGGGAAGAGAGGCAAAGGGAAAAGGAAGAGACAGAGAGAAAAAAAAGTGAAAAGAAACACAGAGAGTTTGTCTTATGTCTGTCTCTCTGTGCAACGTGCTATCAATCATTCTGGGGAGGACTCTATAGATATAGGGTTAAACCCATTTCCCCTTTCTCAGTCTCTATCTTTGTTGTGTTTAAAGTGATTAAATGCTGATGGTTATGTCGATGTGTGTTTCCATATGTGTATCTCCACATTATTGTTTGTGCGTGTACGTATACCTCTGGCTTCAATGAGACATACTTTGCCCTGTAGGGAAATTTGAATGAAAGAATGAATTATTAAGTGATGACTAAGAGGCTGAGAATGTCTCTCTCTCTCTCTGTCTCTTTCTTTCTCTCAGTCACTCACTCGTTCTGTCTCCTCCCTCATCTTGTGTTTTAATGGCGACATTATCACCCTCTGGTGGGCACCACTCTCCAGTAGACATGCGGCTGCATATATTTTTGGTGACATTATCAAAAGCACTGAATCTCTCAGGTTACACAGTTGTTTCGTTCTTCAAAGAATGTCTTTGGAGACACAGAGCAGTTTTGCCCCATCGATGTTGGAGCTGAGCATCTTCAATCACAGAACGCATCCAAGCAGTTCTATTCAGATTTGGGTAAATGTAATGAAGACAACAGCAATTTGCTTAAATGTGAATATTAGCAAAGCAATAATAAATGAGTATGGTGGAAATAATGAATGGAAGAAAAAGGAAAACCAAAACAACAAGTCTCACGCTCTTGTAGAAGAAGCACCAAATCTCAAGCCCTTCTGGAAAAAGCAACACGTCCAATGTCCCTCTGCTCGTCGCGCCCCCTCAATCAAAAGCTGGTCTAGAGGCTGAAACGTTTTCCTGGCACTATCCATTCCATCCCAGACAAGGTCTTGCAGCTTGGAGCAAAGCTCTCTCTCATTCAGTGCAACAAACAGGCAGCACAATGAAAGCAGATGCAGAAGAACAAATCTGCTGGCTGTTGCAGAAAACAGAGGTGCAGGGACGCAGGCTGTAGCTGTTGTCTTCTGCTACATACAAGAATGTTCACATTACTCATTCAAGGTGAAGCTGCTTGTCGAGTAATCTCAACGATTTCAGTCCTTCAGCCCATCCTACACAATTTATTTTTTCATGCAGCTGCCGAATATCGTCATTAACTTTTCGTCCCTCTGCACAGCCTCTTATACACTCAGATACATGCAAAAGGAGGTGAGTTAATCCGTGGTTGATCTCACTCTCTCCACTTGTGAATCATCTCCTCACTTCCAATTTGAGAAAATAGATTTCTAGACACTAAAAATTGCAGAAAGTGCAATTAAATTCATGATGCCTGCTAATAAAACCGTTCACTCAAAGGTGTCTGGATAGAATTGCAATATAAATGCTATATTTGCATTTGTATGATATCTCTCTCTCTCTCCCTCTCTTCCCCACTGTGTGTGAGACCCTGAATCATACCCGTTGCATTGGTGTTGGGAGGCCAGCAGAGGGTGGCATTGCATCCCTTTGAACACAAGGGAGCATTCAGGAGAGAGATCTGTCTCTTCATCTTTCTGTGTCTCTCTTCGCCTTCCACTCTCTCCCCCAGCCGTCTCCCTCGCTCTCTTCCCTACACTCAACACCGCTCTCCTGAGCCCTCAGTTCTTCTCTCTCTCTTCCTCTTCTCCCACCATTTTCTCTCTTTCACTCTTTCCTTCCTCTTCTCTTTCTGTTCATCTCCCTCTCTCTCCCTGAGGATCTCCCGCAGAGATGTGCTGCAGCTTAGATGACAGACCTCTCATCACGATGACGATCTTCCAATTTTCCATTACGCCTCCAACCTGTTGATGGTTCGCTCTCGATACCCATTAATTAGTCTTGCTCGGAGACCTTGTGGCCACACGCGTTCGAATGCAGCCTTGATGTCAGGGGCTGTGACTCTCCTCTCAACTAAGGAAGTCTTCTTTTTTGCGCATGTTTGAACCAAAGCTATAATGACATCAAGAGCTGAGTGGCCCTGGAGGAACCCAAACTGTGAATCACCAAGAAGGTTATTGCTGATGATATGCATTGATAGTGCTGCCGCTAACGCCTTTGGTCTCTACTGCTGATTGATCGATTGATTTTTTAAAATTGTCACTGTACTGAGCAGTACAGACCGATCGTAGGAACAAGTGTATAGAGGTCAAAACAATTTCAAGTAACAACGATTGAGGTACAGGTTAAATTGCTGAGAGTGTGCTCTGGGCAAGATCAACTTGAACAAGATTAATCATAATTCGAGGCTATTTCGTACATTCATTAGTGTCATAATAGTTAGGAAGAAATTATTTCTGAACCTGCTTTTGCGTGTGTTCAGGCTTGTGTATCTTCTATCTTACGGAAGAGATTTTAGAGAATTCCTGGAGGCCTGGTTTTTGAACTGAAACTTACACTTTCTAATGGCTGTCCCTTTGTCTTTTGTACCGGATATAGATTAGATTAGATTCCCTTCAGTGTGGAAACAGGACCTTCGACCCAACAAGTCCACACTGTCTCTTGGAGCA
The DNA here is from genome assembly GCF_030684315.1 of Stegostoma tigrinum. Lineage (NCBI taxonomy): Eukaryota > Metazoa > Chordata > Chondrichthyes > Orectolobiformes > Stegostomatidae > Stegostoma > Stegostoma tigrinum. Next base: position 16,329,129 of record NC_081396.1, on the reverse strand, counting down.
TCCCACCCAGACCTATCCCCTGAGAACCCACACAACCCTGAACGCTACGGGCGATTTAGCATGGCCAATCCACCTATCCTGCACATCTTTGGACTATGGGACGAAACCGGAGCACCCGAAGGAAACCCACGCAGACAGGGGGAGAATGTGCAAACTCCAAACAGACCGTCACCCGAGGCTGGAATTGAACCCGCGTCCCTGTTGCAGTGAGGCTGCAGTGCTTATCACTGAGCCACCGTGCCAATCTCACCATCTATTTGAATCACTCCACCTCCCCAAGGTGTACATAGTACAAAAACTATCATTTCCCCAAACAGTCATAGTGGACTCTAAACATCAACTCTGAATCTCTCTCTCTCCGCAGATGTTGCCAGATTTGTGGACTTCATTCATTGCTTACCTTTTTGTTAAAAAAAAAGCTTTCAATCATCCTGAAAAAGTTATCTCTTCAACTAATTTTCCAATTGACTTTGCATGCAACACCAAAACTTTGGTTTTATCATTGTTTTGGATCGTGGCTTACAAATCTGCAACAACCCCTGGCTGAGCTGGATCTCCTCATTATCGCTTTCAATATTTGTTCAGTCATTGCCATTTGATAGAATTTTCCTTACCAACTCACTTGCAATAAGAAATAAATACCTTATCTCTTCCTCTGTGCAATCAGTTCAAATTTGAAATAAGTTCGCGTTTGCTCCTCAGATCTTTGTATCCAGCAGGACCAATACATTGCAATGCAATTCGATCAGCAGCCAATCAAGTTTGCCACACATTGGAATTAGTTAGTACTATTAACCTGAGACCGATAGCCTTCTGTGGTTGTGTGATTCTATGATATGAATTGGCTTCGATGTCTGAACCGAAAACGTCATTGATCTCTAAAGATGTGCTGGTGTTTGGAACCTGATAAGGTAACATCATTTCTCATTGTTGGAGAAGCCAAGACTTTATTTCACAGTGTGCTCCCATGCAAATAAGGCATTTATATTGGCTAATGTAAAGAGACATGGGCATCTGCACAAACCTTGGCCAAGGTAATAATTCTTACAGAAGTGAGCTATTTGATCCGTTAACTGTTGCTCAGTATCTGTGAAACAGCATAAGGGTAGTGTTCAGGTTTCACCCGATATCAGCAGCTGTGATGATGTTGGTAACCCTCTTGACTTGTTTTTTCTTCAGCCATTGAACTATGAGTTATGGTCTGTTGAATACATTCCCTCAACTACTGATAGCCCAAACATAAGTTCGACATATATCAGAATAATTTAGCGTTCCAACTGCAGCTGAAAATACAATAATATGAATGGAAGTTATACTCTCTTCATTTTTCGATGACTTTTTATGCAGCAGTTTATTAGGTTTCTGACCTCCTTTACCACCCGCTTCCCCGAAGCACTGTTTTCATGCCTTCAGTGGAGCTGAGAGAAGTGAAAACCTATTCACACAATACGTGGCTGTTAGAAACCGTGTCGGTCACTGGTTTAAGATTGTGTATAATGGCATAACCTGCTGAACAATACCTAGTCAATATATTTATCACATGTGGAGGAATTTAAAATAGAAGCTGATATTCTGTTGAATTTCTGGGATTTTGAGGTGACGCTAATTTTGCTTAGTCTTCCTCTACGTTAGATTCCATCAACTGCATGTAGACAATGAAACATTTACACCGCGCCTTTCATGTCCTCACTGAAACAAAGGAGCTGTGTGCCAATTCGCTACTTTCAGTTTTTGAGACATTGTTGCTCTTTCGGAAACGTGACTGACAGTTTACTTGGAGAAAAGTGTTGCAATCATGGTTCTGATAAGAAGTACAATTAGCAGCTTATCTTTAAAACAAAACAAAGTCTCACTGAACACGAAACGTTAACTGTGCTTTCAGTGCACAAATGGTGTCAAGCCTGTCGAGTTTTTCCAGCAATTTCAGGTTTGTAGCCCTTTTATTTGGTCTTTCTCTTAACTGAATTTGGTCAAAAGATTGTCACTGCCCGGGTCAATATCGATAACACCTTCTGCCCGCATTGGAACAGTTGTTGCTGACAGGTCATTCTGATCATTCGGTTCGTGTCTATTGGAAGCATTTTCTTCTTGTTTTTGGAAAATTAATGTACTTCTTTCATAATATATCCATATGTATAAATAGCCACTAATGCAGCTTGGTTCTGTGCATGAGACTAGATTCCAAAAATACTGCAAATTGACTCTATTCAGCAAACAAACCAAAGGCATGCGTTACTGTATAATATTATAGTTATATATTTTTGAGGCATCAGGAGTGTTTGATGACTGAAAAGGACACCATTTAACTTTGGCAGGAAGACCTCAGGTACTGGTCTTTCCCAACTTTGCCTTGACAACAGCTGCCCAACGTTTTGTGCATCCTACAGCAAATAGTCCTGGACCTTGGAAAGTAGCATTTTTCAACACTCAGTGGAGGTGAACTCCTTGCTGTGGAAGACCACTAGGTTTCATGCAGGCCACATCATCTTTCACTAACTTGATGGTCCTCCACGCGCATTCAAAGTTTGTCTTGGCGTGCATACTGGGGAATGGCACATAGAGCACAGAGTCCTGTGTGGGGGAAATGTTCAGGACGAAGATCGACAAAAAAAGTCCTTTTTCTCCAGACGTACTTTGCATAGGCACGTTTCAGAAGGATACGTGCGACAACGTCTACCTGTATCCTATTACCATGCCCTTTGACAGCCATTTCGAGGGCAGCGTGGTTTGGTGCTAACGGTCCAACTGTGGGTGAAGGATCTCACATTGAGTTCCCTTGTCATCCACAACCACTCAGTGTCCTGGTGCTTGTTGTAAGGTGCTGGTGATGAAGCATTCTCCCAAATGCCTTCATGCTCAAACCACTGGCAATCCATTTGAACAATTGCCTTTCTGAGTTAGCAGCAAGCCTGCTGCAAACTTAGGTAAGGCTGACAATAATATGATTTTCTGGCATTGTTAGTGTTCGGAAAGTTTAAATCAATTTCAATTTTGCATCCTGTTCTCTAATGAGTGTTGTGCCAATCTTGGTTTCAGAGATGATTTGAAAGGAGATATCGAGACAGTTTATTCGTCTTGTCGTGCTTTGATTCATTTTGTTTGCTGACAGGAGTATCACTTCAGCCAAGCCAGCAACAAAGCAACTTTAAATCTTGTCAAGAAAATGTGAACAGCTGGAAGGATTTTCTGTTACATTCGGGTCCACCAACTTTTATGGTAGCAGTGAATTCGAAGTCTGCAAAACATCTGTCAATATTGTGAAGGCATCCTTAGAAGAGGCTTCAATATTGTGACTTGCACTGTTTGAAAATAAGCTCAAACGCATATATTTCATTCAGATTGAACAAATTTGCGTGGGTCACTTGACCACTGTGAGACATAATCCATCGAACTATTAAATTGAATTGAATTGTCATGCATTCATGTTTTCTATGAACATTTTGATGCAAAACTGACATGTTTCTATCGACATTGGTGAATATGATCTTTTTCTTCAAATGCACTCTTCTGAAAACTGTAAGACTGAAACAGGCTGAATGAATCTCTTGCTTAATTCGTTCTCAATGATGAATGAGCTAAATGACAATTAATATTAGGCCTTTATTCCTCCAGGTCTTTTCCCGTTTGTTTCAAAGAGTGGGAAATTATAGCATCCTGAAAATACAAAATAGTGGTACTGATCTGAACTTTTGAAAAACTGCATTCCACTGAGTCTAGATCGACATAGTATGTGAGAAACGCAATTCCAGAATATTGATCAAACATCCACCAAGGAACAACGTTGGAATTACAATCAGGAAGGGGACCTTTACAGCTGAACCTTTGTGCAGTTTTGTTCGGTTGTGAGGGAGATTACCTGTATTGTTGCTGCAGTTAACTCTGCTGATGCCATTTCTGGCGGATGAACATTGGCGGTGAATGTTTTAAGTTAAGCTAATGGACGGGATGTAAATCAAAACAAATACGTTGCCCTAGGCGCTATCGAGTTTCTGAAAGTAGATTGCAGTGCGAGGCAGCAAAAGAAGTAGCGAATATCCCTTACTAGACCTGACTTGTGTACTGCTGACAGCGAGCACTTTTTGGGAGACAGAAGGCGAATTATGCAGAAAATCCAGCACCTTTTCTCCACTTATTGCAAAAGGATGGATATCCTAGTTTCGATTCATTGAAATGCTATGGCGTTCGTATATTTACAGGGTTCCAGTTATTTTGATGAATCCCTGGCGACAGTGCTTAAATTTTTCATTGTCGATGGAACTTTGCATTAGTTTTTCTTTTAAACATTTATCCGTGATAGTTCCATAATTATTAACTAGTTATTTGCTAAAATCGTGATTTTGTGCCTTCATCTCTTTAAGAATATTGAAGAGACGATGTTGTCGGAATTGTCTGGGAAAGAGATGCCAATGCGTCAAGATTTGGTTCGTTAATTTACACCTCATCTGCCTGAACCATTGATATTTATAATACTGTGTTTTATACATAGAAGGCTGAAATATATCATCTCCTTTGAATTACATTTGCTGTCTGTGTCTCTCAGGTATGTTGCAGTCAACAATGATTGTCATCACTATGCTAAAGATTAACTTTTACGTTTTCAAATTTGAATGTGTTGTGCATTATTTTACAAACTGTTTAATGTGTGATCAAAGGAACTTGATTTAAATATACTAACATCATTTTATTTTTGTAGAATTGGAATAATAGCATCGTGTTTTAAGCAAACACAAGTTGTGCTGGAGAAACTCAAAACTTCCTGTGGCATTGATGAAAGAGGAGATGTAGTTAACATATCGACTCAGGTATGGCTCCTCTTCATAACTGAAAAACACCAAAAAAAGCAGTACCATTAACACAGTTTCTATCTTCACATATGCTACTCGCACTGATGCTGTGTCCAGTTTCCTCTCCATAAGGTTCAAACTTCCAACCAGTACTTTATTTGCCTTTTCGTTCTTGTGTCTTACTTGTTTTGCGTTTTTTTTTGTGAATGGATTTATCTTGTGGAGTTGACGACCAGAAAGAGAAGTAATGATGACGTTGGATGTAATTTAATAAAAACCCTGAGGGATCATTTGAAGGAGATCTGGCTGGGGTCTGATCAAGAATAAATTTGCACAGGACAGAACATTTTTTTTTAACCCTGGTTTTGCCCACTAAAACTGTTTTTAGGCTGTTACATGTTAATCTGTCTCTTTTTACCCATGGTAAAACTGCATGTACTCGAATTGAATAAATTAGCAATTGCTGCTGTGTGATTATTAACACTTATAATGCTGTTATCATGTAGTCTAAGAGGAGGATAAAGCGGAATATTTAAGATGCCAACACTTACAAATAATTAAGCAGTCGGCAGTTTGCTGCCATCTAGGTAATGTTAGTCGTACTTTATTTCAGTAATGTTGATCGAGTAGAAATTTTATATCGCTGAAAAATATTTTTTATGAGGACGCTTTGCTTTTGCCACTGGGTGTCGTTAAAACTCTCTATAGGGATCATAACAGCGTTGAATAAAGTGACAAAGCAGCACCGAGAAGTGCAGTCATTAATTTTGTGAAAATGTTCACACTGCCAACACATGGATCCCAAAGAGGTTCACCAAATTTCCCTTTGCATTGGGTTGGCAGTGTCTATCTATGTGCAAACAAATTAGTGAAATTGAGAAGAAGTTTGACAACTTTTGTGCCCGACAGAAATCATATTTCTCTTTTTGTAAGTTTTGCATGAATTGATGATTTCATATTACCAAATATCATTTAATTCACAAAGCAAAGGTAATTCTTTTACCTCGAGTTTTTATATCTGTTTATTGTTTTCGAAGTGCTGTATCGATTCGTAACATGTTAATTCACATCCCTCTATTTCAGGTAGACTTTTGAACACTCAGGCTGAAGTCCAGGTAATCTCATGTAATTGCCATATGAAGTGGAATCCCTATATTCTATTGTCTCCTATAAAAAGGAATTTTGCAGTGATAATGCCCATGTGTTAATGTTGATGTGATAAACAGCATTTGTGCACAATTTAAGGGGGATACATTATTCCTGAATGTTCATAATTCCAGGATACAGGAGCGAAGAATGTGAGGATTCAAGACATACTCACACTGCTGTTCTCCGATTGAAACATAATTAATAGGGATAGTGTTAAGGATCATCTCCCATTGACACTGCTGTCCTCCGATCGAGAGACAACGAATGGGGAGAATGTGAGTTATCAATTCCATACACAGTGCTGTTGTCGGAGAAACATTTACATTTTCTCACTCATTATTGAGTGTTGACGTCGTGGTCAATTGACCATACATCTCATAAGATTTCTTGCTGTGATGGACGGAATTACCATTTCATTTTCCGTTGCTCCTGGGGAGGATCCTTTTTTTTTCTCGCCACTCAGTGCACAATATGACAGACAACTTTACTGGTCCTGCCTCTTGTGGTTTTCCAGAAATGAATGTAGTTTTTTTCCTGAATATTTCCCATGATGCGTGCAGTTCCACCAACACTCAAACTGTTCCACACCATCCAGGAGAAAGCAATTTTCCTATTCGCTTGTTTGTGACTACATTCAGATACATCCATTTCCTCCACCCCCAGTGCTCAGTAGCAGCATTGTGTGCCATCGACAACACGCACTTCAGAAATTACAAACAAAAAAAAGAAAATTAAGACAATTACAGCACAGGAACAGACCCTTCGGCCCCCCAAGCCTGCGCCGATTGAGATCCTTTGTCTAACTTGTCATCTATTTTCAAATGGTCTGTGTCCATTTCCTCCCTGCCCATCCATGTACCTGTCCAAATATATCTTAAAAGACGCTAACGTGTCTGCGTCTACCACCTCCACTGGCATTGTGTTCCAGGCACCCACCACCCTCCTTGTAAAGAACTTTTCACGCATATCTCACTTCAACTTTCCTCCTCTCACTTTGAACTCATGACCCCGAGTAATTGAGTCCCCCACGCTGGGAAAAAGTTTCTTGCGATCCGCCCTGTCTATACCCCTCATGACTTTGTAGACCTAATTAACTACAGATCTTCAGAAAGCACTTTTCAAACCCATGGGCTCTTTCATGTGGACAGGCGAGGGCAGTAGGTACAATGAACAGCAACCTCTACCATATCTCCTCAGAGCCACTGACCATTCTGGTTTAGAAATATATCATTGTACCTTCAGTGTCGCTGGTCAAGATACTGGAAATCCCTCACAAAGGACGTTATGAATCTGCACATAGTACACCGACTGTAGCAGTTCAACAAGGACTGTCAACACCACTTTCCAAAGGGGAGAAAACTTCAGAGAGGTTGGCAAAAGTTGGCCCCACCAGCAACGCTCGCATCCTATGGATTGATCAGATCAACCTTCTTACATTGACCAATTTAGAATCATTGTTTCTGTGGAAATATTTATCTGTCGCTTGCTTTCTCCGAGTGAACGTCTCTTACAAAAACTTTGTACTCCTTCCAACATTCACAATATGGCAAATTGCATTTGCAGTATCTCCTCACAATGCGCTTAGTGAATGTGAGATGTGGGCTACAATGGGAGCATTCATAATCATAGGTTAACATTGGTTACTATTTCTGTCCTCAACAGAGATATTGAAGCTGATACTTGTGAATGGGGGCAGTTCTTGCTCTAGCTGAGTGGAGGGTCACTACCTGTGATTGTGGGGACTGTAGATGGTTATGTTTGGGACCGGTGGGACGCTATTGGTACGTATTGGGAGCTGGAATGTGGGACTGTAATAAATTCCCTGGACAGGGTTCTCTCTGGACCACGCCTCAGACCCATTGTGACCAAGAATCTTTAGTGCAGAGGGACTGAGTGTGCTCTGGGGGAGTGTCAATCAGTGGAATGGGGTCATCACCCCGAGTCACACTCCTATGACGCTGCTGTCATCTGTTCAGTTAAAAATATGCTGCCGTTTCTTTGTGGCTGTATCAGAACCCGGTGCTGTCTGAAACCAGAAACGGATGTGACAACAGAACAACAAATTTCCATTCATTATTAACTTCTTAACAAGAGAACAAGAGATTTATTTGATTTCATCGTATAATCTGTGAATAATTGAAGGCAATGGAAGAGGTGGGTATCTGCTCTTCTTTCCACTCTGGTGCAGTGGAAGGACAGGTATCCTTTATGATTTCACTTGAAAGTACTTTAACAGCTGTGCACTGGAAATATTCTGTCGAAAATGATCGAGTGTCCAAATGCCAGAAGTCGCTTTATGTCCAACCAGCTGCTGGCCAGCATTCTGGGCGTGAACAACGCACACATCTTATGTTGATACTTGGAACATTTTACATATGAATGTGCCAGATTAATCAGATGAATGGTCATCAAGAAACAATGAGAGACATTATTGGTGTAATTTGTTTTAATGGAGAGTTTTCCTTGTTTCAGAGCAGATATATTCTTGCGATGCTGGTGCTGGCAAAATTCCCAATGCTTCGCCAGTCTGGAAAACAGTTTGTGGTCTTTACTGAGATTTCAAAAATGCCAATGTGCTCCGTGTGCAGGTTCATTGTGTAGATCTGAGACAGTTCTGAGGAAGGGACACCAGCCCCGAAACGATAAGTCTGTTTTCTCCACCGCAGATGCTGCCAGACCTGCTGAGCTTTTCCAGCAACTTTGTTTTTGTTCCTGATTTACAGTACGCGCAGTTCTTTTGGTTTTCGTCGTAGAGTGTCCATGTCTGTGTCAACGTCTGCTCATTCTGGAGGCAGTATTGTGCTCATGGGGAATGTAGAATATACAGGCTGTGAGAGTCAACTGTGGAAGTGCTCTCGATTCTGAGCCACTCACCAGGTTTGCTCTGAGCACAGCAATGTCACCTTGATAAGTTCTGGTGAGTACAGGTATGGTGAAGAAAAGAGATACAATTAGTTTTAACTTTTGTAAAAGTGATGATGCTTCCATTCCCCACACTGTCCTAACAGCATTAAACCTGAACGAGTCCTTATGGCTTCCGTTATAATCATGCACCAAGTGGAATGTGGTAAAATAAACTTGCAGTTGTTGGAAATTAAGGTATTTTGAAACGGTTGAACTTGCATCGGAAAAGCGATTCCTTCCAGTTTGCTAACTTTCTGCACTCAATAGAATTTATTGTTGAGATTGACGAAAGGCTGACCGTTGATGATAATATTAAACACTGGTCAATGAAGATACATTTTCGTGAAACAGGACAATTATAGACTCGACACTCTAAACGTTTATTATTTTCACTCTGTCTGCCCCTTATTGTACAAAATATCTTTAGTCACTATAAATATCTTAATCACCCCAAGCTGAAAAATCCCTTTGAAGCCAATATTCTTCAATTTTCTTGAAAGAAGAAAATGTTGGTAACTTCTGCCGTGGCTGTAGCACCGCACTGCAGGACCCCTGATGGGGTTTAGTTATTTTAGAGTTCCTGGACAGCTGGTTAGTGATATGGGATGATGACAGCTGCATTTGTTCGTTACCCCGGGAGTTACCATGGTGAATGGTGGTCATCAGTGGGTGGCACAGTGGTTAGGACTGCAGCCTCACAGCACCGGGTACCCTGGTCTGATTCCAGCCTCGGGCAACTGTCTGTGCAGAGTTTGCACATTCTCCCCGTGTCTGCATGAGTTTCCTCCTGTTGCTCTGATTTCCACCCACAGCCCAAATATTTGCGGCCTAGGTGGATTGGCAATGCTAAATTGTCTGTAATGTTCAGGGGTGTGTGGGTTATCGGGGGATGGGTCGGGATGGCACGCTCCATAGGGCAGTGTAGCCTTGTTGATCCGAAGGGCCTGTATCCTGTAGGGAATCTAATCTAAACTGTCAGGATAAATTGCAAATAGATGTCTCTGCTTATCGAGACGGCAGTCATGTGGCCATCTGGACTATGGTGAATTTAATATTACCGCATCACCCTCAAGACTAAACAAATCCTCTGGTGCAATTGTTCCCAAAAGCACAGAAATGTTATGGAACCATGCAACGCAATAGATAGATTTTTACATCTTCATTATTGACGCTAGTCAGGGCCCCTGATAGCGAATTATACTCACTGTTTCAGGAATATAATTTCACTATTAGTTGGTTTACAAGATGCCATGTGAGCATCTTCAGTGCGGGACTGCAAATTCAATCCCCAGAGATGTTTGATTTGGGAAGGGAGCCCGACTAGTGTGGAAAGAAAACTAGGGGTATCGTGGAGACGAGAGATAATTGTGGAATTGTCCAGTTTCACATGGAGAAAAGTTTATGTGTTCATATAAATGTGTCCAGTATCATTTGCTACAGTGCATAGTCTAGAGCAAATATTCTGTTGTTGAACAGTTTCCGACATCGATGTTCTATGTATTCAAACTTCTGAATTGTTTTACTTATATTTTCAAGGGATGTCAAAGATGAGACAATGATTTGTTGATCATTTCTGATTACCTTCATATTGAGTGGTCTCCTGGGTCATTTCAGAGTTTAATTCCTTGGATGCATCTGTCAATCTGCAGCCATATGCAGGCCAGTGGCGCCAAAACGGGCAAATGTCCTTCTTAAATCCAAATGATTAAACAAGTGAACTATTAGGAGAATTGATGATGGTTTTAGTGTCACCATTACCGATACTAGATTTCAGTTTCAGATTGTTAACTGAGTTGGAACTCCACTGGCTGCCCTTTTACGATTTCGAAGAGTGACACTGTCTCTGTACCACAGTATCCCAATTACCGCCTTGATATTATTAATCCAAAGGCCATGAGATGTGTTATTTGAATTTTCCGAAATTAACTTGTATTGATTCAAAGCTTATTTAGTCAACTTCTGAAACTTTCCTAAACACCATCTCAGGTAGCAATAACTTTTATTCATCCCTGCATGTATCTTCAACATTCTTCCAACATCAAAACCCTCTCTTTCCAAGGATACTTCCACACTGACTGGGTTATACAAGCACATCATGAGAACATTAGGAACTATGAGTTTTGCTTTTCAATATGTCTTCATTTTTCATGGCTCTCTGACAGAAACGAGACCCAAATTCCAGATTACATATGTAAATCTATGTCCCCAAAACATTACATCATCCATCTGGATGACAAGCCACAAGGATTTAAATGCGTCAGTTTCTCTACTCAACTCCTACCGGGAAAGATGTGAGTTATCACAAATTCTCCGCGGAAGTCTCATGTGTTCATACTTCTTTAAAAAAGATGTTGACATAGAAACAGAATGAAGACTTCAAGAAAAATATTTCATGTCAGCAGTAAAGTGAATGGCTAGCAGTGTCATGTTTTAAAATCTGAGCTATCTATTATTTCACAAGACTTTTGGATATCATATATTTGCTCCCGGCCTCGAAAGAAAATGCTTTCTCAATCCACATTATATTCTTGTCTGTTATCACTGTTATTTCTGGGAGAATTTGCTCAATGTAACATACTCTGCCGTCAAAAATAAAGACAATATCAACATAAAAGTTGTGATAATATTCAAGGGTTCTTGTAGCATGTGTTGAGCCAAAAAGCAGACTGAATGTTTCAAGTCACTAACTTGTGGCCAGAATTTGTTGTAACCAACTTAGTTCTCGATGATTGTAGATTAGCAGCACGTGTTGTTCCGCATCTCTCTCGTAATTTTTTGGCAAAACAGTGATGATGGCAAAGGTGAAAGCATTTGAAAGCCAAACAGAGTAGACTTTGGTAATTATTAAAAAAAACATACATTTCCCATTGCGATGGTGCGTTTTGATGGTATCGAAATTTCATGGCAATATTTTAAGTGCAGAAATTTGATCCAAAGAGAGACAGACAGGAAAAAAAAATAAAAGAGACAGAAACTAAAGACGAGGAAAAGAAATACAGAAGGTATTTCAATGCCTGTGTCTCAGTGCAATGAACGTATGGGGTGTGAATCCACTCAAATGGCTCTAACAACCTCATCCCTTCTCTCCGTCAGTTCCTCCTGTGTTTCAAGTTGATACAATATAGATGGTCATTTTGTTGTGTGTTTCATATGTGTCTCTGTGTGCATGTGTCTGTGCATCCATCTTTGACTTCAATAGGACACACTTTGCCCTGGAATGGAGTAAAAAAAAACGAATAAATTAAGAAGTGATGAGTCAAACGATCAGAGTCTGCTTCCCACGTTTATCAAATTGATACAGTGTCGCCCTCTGGTGGCACCTCGTGCCACTAAACAAGTGCGAGATTTTGCCTGGAGGAATGAATCAAAGCCTGTCAATCTGTTTGGTTGCACAGATGTTTCGTTCTTCAAAAAATAAGGCTGCAGTCACAGAACAGTTTTGTGTGATCGACTTTGCCCCGAGACATGAGCAGAAGGAGATAAAAAAAAACTCACCACTCTATCCACCCCCGCCCCAGCTGCCAGTTGGAAATTATTTGCACACTGTGGAATTGAGATAATAGTTTACAAAACATGACAAAGTGCAGATAGCAGAATAAGATTCATCACTTTCCCTAATAGTAAGATTCAATCGGAGGAGCCTGGGTAAATGGCAGAGGAAACTTTCTATTTGTTGTGTATATTGACAGGAACACTGTCCAAAGACAAATAATTTCCACAGTGTCGAGGGAACCCAAGTGGTTCTGAACGTGAGCATGTTTCATTCGGAGGGAACACAATACATGTGCAATCCTCTCCACATTGGAATGGTGTTTGTGTGTGTCACTGTGAGCATCTATCTCTGTGTGCTGTGTCTGCCTGTGTGTCTATCTGTGTCTGTAAGGTATGTGTGCCTTTGTCAGCTTGGCGTGTCTCAGTGAGTTTATGTGACTATATTGTGTGTGCCTGTCTGTTGATACTGCTATGATCTCTTGCCTCGCTACCACTTTTCTGTCTTGCTCCTTCTGCCTCCAACGCCCTTTATCTCTCCACCCTATCTCTCCAACTGTCTTTGTCTCTCACTCTCTTTCTCTCCCCTCTCTTCATCTCTTTCTTTATTTCTCTCTATCACTGTCTGTTCCTCTCTCCATCTAGCTGCCACACTCTTGCTCCTTCTCCTCCTTCCTTTTCTCATTTTTTACTTCTCATTCCGTCTCTCTGGCTCTCTCTGCCTCTCTCTTCCTCTCTCCTCTTCTCCTTTCTCTTCCTTTGTATCTCTTTATATGCTCATCTCGAGCCTCTGACTCTATATCTCTCTTTCTGCCTTTCAGCTGTCCTCCTCTACGCTGTCTCTCCTTATCTCTCCCTCTTCTTCTCAGTCTTCATTTATATCTCACTCTCTCCCTCTCTCCCCCTTCCTTTGACCCCCGCTCCCTTTCTCTCTCCCTCTCTGTTTCTCACTTTATCTCCCATTTATGCCCTCACAGTATCTCTCTTCCCCTTTCCTTGTCTCTCTCTGCCTGTCCCATTCTCTACTTCTGTCTCTGACTACGTGTCTCTCTTTTTCTGTCCCTCTATCTCTGTGTATGTCTCTCTTTCTCTCTGTCTCTGTCCCCTTCTGTAATTCACTCTTCTTTCTGTCTCTCACTCTCTCTCATCCATCCTGCTCCCTCTCTGTCCCTCTGTGTCCTTTCTCTTTCCCTCTCTACTTCCCTATCCTATTCCAGAAACACTGGATGGCACGAATGGCCCAGTGAAGCCAATCAGGCAATTGCTTGGTAAATTGGGAACCTACTGCACGCAGGATGCATGCAGCCATGAGCAGTTATGCTCCCGATCGGGAATCGAGCAGAATGGTCCTCTACTGTACTCGGAAATGAGCCTCCCTGTCTTTGTACTCGCCCTGATGTGCCCAGAGCAGAGCAATACTCCAGGAGAGGTACAAGATAGCTGCCTCAGTGCAGAGAGTGTCCAACATTTCGCCCAAACCACTGGGTTTGAAGTAATCCCCCAATCACAGGAACATCAGTGAACGTTTCAAACTTCTTGAAATTCACCCTTGAGGGCATTACATGTCAACTTACTGCCTATTCTTTGGAAACATTCAGGAAAATCATGAAAGTGCACAGCCGGATACATCAGATGCCAATATAGTTGAGGAAACAGAAGATACAGTTTAGTCCTGTGAAGTGTGACAGTTTGCACTTTGGGAGATCAAATGTGAAGGAAATTTTTGCAGTTCACTACAGGACCCTGAACAGTATTGATGTAGAGATGGGGATTCTGGTTCAAATTCACAATTCTCTGAAAGTGACCACACAAGTAGATAAGATGGTAAGAAGGCATATGGCATTCATTCATTTATTGATCAGTCCATTGAGTGCAAAAGCCAAGAAGCCATGTTTCAGCTTTAGAAAAGTTTGGTTAAATCGCATTTATTTTGTTGCATATAATTATGTATGTTGACGCTTTGGAGAGGGTACAGAAGTGGTTTGTAAGGAAGCTGCCTGGATTACAGTGTATGAGTTATAAGGAGAGGCCGGCAGACTCGAGTTGTTTACGCTAAAGCATGAGACACTGAGGGGAGACTTGATATGCATAGGTAGGGTTGACAGTCAGATTTTGCTTCCCACAAGAGTTAACGTGTCTAATACGAGGGGGCAGGCATTTAAATGACTTTTTGATCAACACAAAGATATACAAAGAATGAAGAGATACGGACTAAGGGCAGGCTGAAGGGATTAATTTAATTTGGCATCATGATCAACAGAACATGGTGACCAAACGTCCTGGCCCTGTGCTGTAACGATATATGTTCTATGATATGAGGCAGTGCATTGAATATGGTGTCTTGCCAGTTGGACTATTGCAATGGGATTGGGTGGAACAGAATTAGTTTTTATTTATTCATTCTTACCCATCCCGTAATTGACTGAAAGACTGTTAGGCGAAATTGCTGTAGGAATGGAGGCCAGATGAGTTAAAGATGACAGTTTTTCTCCCTGACAGACAAGAGTGAATCAGACCTTCTTACCAACCATTGACATATTTAGACTCTCAATTCGGGATTTTTCTTAAATTGAATTCAGACTCCACCATCTGCCATGATGGATTTCGAACCCAGTTTCCAAGGCCACCAGAGATAATAGGAACTGCCGATGCTGGAGAATCCGAGATAACAAAGTGTAATTCTGGATGAATACAGCAGGCCAAGCAGCATCTTAGGAGCACACAAGCTGATGTTTCAGGCCCAGACCCTTCATCAAAAATGTGGGAGGGGGAGTGGTCTCTGAATTAAATAGGGAGACAGTGGGAGGCGGATCTAAGATGGATAGAGGAGAAGATAGGTTGGGAGGAGGCAGACAAGTTAAAGAGGTGGGGATGGAGCCACTAGAGGTGAGTGTAGGTGAGAAATAGAGAGGGGATAGATCATTCCAGGCAGGACGGACAGATGAAGGGTGTGGGATGAGGTTAGTAAGTCGGAAATTGGGGTGCGGCTTGAGGTGGAATGAAGGGCTAGGCGAGAGCAAGAACAGGTTAGGGAGGCGGGGGCGAGCTAGGCTGGTTTTGGGATGCAGTCGGGGGAGGGGAGATTTTGAAGCTTGAGAAATCCACATTGATGCCACGTTTCACATGCAGAAGATGAGTTGCTGTACCTGCAACCTTTGGGTGGCATCGTTGTGGCACTGCAGGAGGCCCAGGATGGACGTGTCATCTAAGGAATGTGAGGGGGAATTGAAATGGTTTATGACTGGGAGGTGCAGTTGTTTATTATGAACCGAGCATGGGTGTTTTGCAAATCGGTCCCCAAAGCGCCGCTTGGTTTTCACGACATAGAGGATGCGACAACTGGTACGGCAGATGTAGTATACCACAATGGCAGATGTGCAGGTGAACATCTGCTTGATGTGGTAAGTCTTCTTTGGGCCTTGGATGGGAGTTGGGGACGAGGTGTGGTGTCAGGTTTAGCACTTCCTGTGATTGCAGGTAAAAGTTCTGGTTGTGGTAGGTTGGAAGGGAGTGTGCAGTGTACAAGGGAGCCCTAGAGAGAGTGGTCCCTCCGGAAAGCAGACAAGCGTGGGGAGGAAAAATGTCTTTGGTGGTGGGGTCGGATTGCAGATGGCGGAAGTTTCAGAGCATGATGCATTGGATCCGGAGGTTGGTGGGGTGGTACAAGAGGATGAGGGGGATTCTCTTTTGGTGGTTTTTGCATGGACGGGGTGTGAGGGATGAGTTGCTTGAAATGGAGAAGACACAGTTAAGGCCGTTCTCAAACCCTGTGCTGTTTAATTTGTGGTCCTTGAAAAGCGAGGAATCTGAGATGTGCGGGAGTGAAATACCTCATCCTGGGAGCAGATGCGGTGGAGGAAAAGGAATTTGGAATAGGGGCTGGAATTTTTGCAGGAAGGTGGGTGGGAGGATGTGCATTCTACGTAGCTGTGGGAGTCGGTGGGCTTGAAGTGGGTATTGGTTCCTAGTTGGTTGCCCAAGAAGGAGACAGGAAGGTCCAGGAAGGTGAGGGAGGTGTTAGAGGTAGTCGAGGTGATCTTGAGGTTGGGGTGGAAGGTGTTGATGAAATGGAGGCACCTGGGTCTCTGGATTAACTGTTCAGTGAGAATGCCACTGGGCTTCACCTTCCCGAATGAGATACCTAGCTATAATGAGAAGATGGATGTTACTTCTGATGACTTGGAGATTTGTAGTCGGGGTGAGGAGTGAGAGTGGGTAGAAGGAGATGCAAACACTCCAAGTCATGGAAGTATTAAACAGACTAACACACCAGATCGACAGATGCTGACTGCTTCCCACACCTCTACCTCTGTTTCCTGAGCAAGGCAACATACTCAAGCCCAACAATATACAGCATTCATCACGGGTCCACATTTCTGTTCTCCCTGAAATTTGTTCAAGTCAATGACTCGCGAGATAGCTTTTACATGCACTTTTTTCAACACCATGTCAATCTCTCCCGTTATTGTGTTGTCGTAGAAACAGCTTCAACCTCAACCCTGGACCCTCAGTAAGAGGTCACTGACATGTACGGATAGATTGCTACCCCCTCTGGGAATGTGAATATAATTGGAAAAATTCCTGCTATCCCTTGAGTTTTGCTTGGTTCTTTACACAGAACTATTGAGTGCACTGATTGAGTGAAGTTAAAGGACATTTCATAGCACCCTTCAGCTGCTCTCTGAATGTAGTCTGTGTCATGGCGTGCATCACAGTGTTAGTACAACAACTGAGGAACTGCAGCATGAAGACAAATTCCTGAACAAAATCGTGTATAAAGCTAGACCAAGAGCGTAAAGATACCATTCGGTTCCAAATGGAATACACCTTTATCATTGACCACAAAAAGATGAAATTTGCTAAGATAACAAGGAGTAAAATGATGGCTCTCTATTTGTGGTCTCTGACTCTCTGACCAATGAGTCTCTTGCGGGTTTGGCCGGTCATGAAAATGTGTCAGGAGGCGAAAACATTGAGCAGCAGAATCAGGATGAACGGGAGAGCCGGCGTGAGAATGGGATGGAGAAACTCGAAGATGACCCAGAACCGAAATTCCCGAACATCATTGCTAACACGGCAAAACCAGGGCCTGTTCATCAGGCAATATTGATCATTTAGCATAAAATACCAGAAAGTGTCCTTGAAACATCCCAGCACATACGCTGTGCCCAGAACCACAGCCGCTGTTTCCACGTTGCAATATTTACTTTTCAGCTTGTGGCAACAAATGGCCAAAATTTGATCAAAGCTGAAAGTGACGGTGAACCAGACAGAACACTCAGTGACTGCAGGCAGCTGGGCGGCGTGAATGTTAAACACAGGGACGGAATACAGGAAGATAAAATGGATGTAATAAACCATTGGCATGTGTCTCAATATCAAGTCAATGATAATGACCATTGGGTCTGTCGCTGCCATGGCCACCAGGTAAGAGGTGACACATTTGGATAGACCACACTTTTTGCGAGAGAAGATCACTAATCTCACTGTGTTAACTGTGAGGAAGGGGAATAAACAATGATATTAGACATGAGGCGACAGAAAACTGGGCACAATTCTCGACGTGTGGTCTCACCATCATGTTATATAATTGTGAGAACACTTCTTTAATTATTTGGCCCTTCTGTAATAAATGCCAGAATTCCATACGCCTTTCTGATGATATGCTGCACCTGCATACGCAGATTCTGGAACTCTTGCACAAGGACACCCAGAACTCTCTGTCCTGAAACACTTTGCATCTGCTTTTCATTTGAATAATAATTTGCCCTTTTATTTTTCCAGACAAAATCGGCAACCTCACTGTTCTGCACATGAAATTCAATCAGCCTGATCCTGGCTTCTTCTGCTTGCCTGTCAAAATACATCACTAAAGTCTTTATCTTCTCATCACAGTCTCCTTGCCCTCCTCTGACACGGTGAAATTTTGTTTCACACGCTTGTATTCCTTTAACGACGTTACTGCAATTGTGTATGTGCATTCAGGATGTAAGTTTACATGTTCACAGTTGTTGTGAACTTTGTGCTGAGACATGATGTGACCCGGAACAATAATCAATGGGATTATACCAAACGTGAATGTTAATTCCAAATTCACTCAAGTTTTTCACCTGTCATTTTTAATTTGAAAAGAGAGTATGGAATTTGAGTATAGAATTTACCACGGTGCCAGGTGTTTCCTGTTGATTCAACAGAAAGGCAAGGCGCACACTGACGGTTCGCTGGTTCTGCAGACTGTGAACTATTTTCACACACTGAGACTTCTATAAATCTTGCAGAATTCCAAGGTATTTTCTACACTGAAATATGCTGCCACAGGTTTTCAGGAAATACGCCGTGTCTCACCTGGTGCATATCAAGGAGAGGGAATGTCCAGCATTTCCCAGGCAGCCCCTCCACTCGTGCATTTAACTCCTCTCTGAATGATCCGATTTCCTCAGTTAGTTGGAAGTTACCCTCTATCGCAACACGACCAAAATGCGTCCTGAAATTCAGCACAATATCTGTGAAACATTGCTCCGGCAAAGTGACATAGACAGATGGAGCAAATCAACTCAAATTAAACTGGGATTTGGTTGGTAATGTGAATGAACATCACTGGACACACTAAAGTGGTTCCAAATCTGTAACCATGGGAATGCAGTCAAAGTTCTGAGCTGGTTGCAAGTCTGAATTAAGCATGGATAAGGCTGCAGAAGCTCGGGGGGATACGTGGAGTTAACGTTTCCTGTCTATTGACTGTGAATCGGAACTAAAGAGGACTGAATAGTCCTGGTTTGCATGTCATTCATCCATGATGTGCAATTGAAAGATATGGCGAGTGTAACCAGAGCAAAATATCAACACAGATTTTATAGCAGATATGAAGAGGTATGGATGCGAAATCTGTATCAATGATATTTGTGACATTGAGAAGTTACTCATCTAACCACCAACATTGCCAAACACATCACTAATGTAGAGTCCGGACAACTGAGGTCTGAGCACTGATCCTCGTGGAACAACACAAGTAACGGGCCTTCAGTGAAAAAATAAAAGGAACACACTTCCACAAATTCCCAATGCCTTCGTTGACCCAAACATTTTACATGACATACAACGTGGTCTACACCTGAACAATAAGTACCTACCTGCGGGAGGGTAATTGGACACGTTGAATCTTGTTTCAGTCTCTCAGTATTTGTAGTGTCCACAATCAGTGTGCAAAGATGCGCACACCTTTTCTGACATTAACGGCAGGTTGAAGCCAAACATGTCAAGCATTGTCTCAACTGCGTACTCTCAATCAGCAGTAATGTGATTAAAGGGGTAGTTAACAGTACATATACAGCAGTGCTTACACAGCAATAAACTTCACAGTGATGCCCAGTTTGAATTTTCCTGGGGCACATGGCTCTCAGCCAAGCACAAAGATTGTCCAGTGTTTGTCTGTGTGAAGAGAAAAACAGAGTGATTTAATCCTCTCCATACTGCCTGGGCGTGTGCCCCCAAAAAAGCCTCATGAAGCTCCACGCCATTCCGGACAAATAAGGGCGCATTATTGGCCCCACATCCACATCCATCCATTGCCTCCACCAACACTCAATAAAAGGAGTGTACTATTGTCAAACTACACTCCGCAAATTCAGCAACGCTCTTCATCCAGAAGCTCAGGGAGCTTTATTGCAAATCACACCATGGCAAATGGAGGAATTTCAAATTAATTACTAAAAACAAGAGCTGAGTTCTGTCCAACAATCAGTTGTCATATTGATCTACTAAACAGACCGAGGGAATGATGTCTGGCATACTTATTCAGTCTTGTCCATTCCTGAAGCTCGAGCTGCAACAGTGTAAGGCAGTGGCCTTTCAACAGATCTTTGAATTTGCTGAGCAAGGTGAATTCGGGGTGGATAGCATTCCTGGGGAAGCTTGGGAATTCTAAATCACGTAAAAAAGTCTTTAAACACATGAACAAACCACTGTGTTTGTCTGTCCAATTGTTTTGCAGCGGATAGTTTAAAGGGGAATGGTAACTGAAGCAAAGTTGGCTGACCGTGTTACATTGAATCTAACATTCACCTAGACAAATGCAAAATAGGAGCAGGGCTGGGTTATTTGATCCGACATTCTGTTCCATCACTCAGTGTGTGAGAACAATGGGGATATACAAGCAAGGTATAATGTTTGCTCATACAAACAGGGATCACCTCACTGTGAAAGGATTGAACAGAATGGACGTTTTAAAATGTATCTGATGTATCACCTTGTGTCACTTTGCAGGTGGCCATGCTGGAGATGCGGCAGTGCTAGACCTAATACAAGGGAATGAAGATGTTCAAGTGATCGAACTGTCTCTGGCCGAGCATTTTGGGGACCATGTCCATGAATCTATAAGTTTCAAAGAAATGATGGAAAGGGACAAGGATAATGCAGAAATTTAAGTTCTTCAGGTGAAGTAAGGATAACTTCAATATTAGTAGCCAGGGTGTGGCAATAATAGACTTGGAGCAGCTACTTGTCGGCTAGATTTCATATGGAAAATGGGAGTCTCTTAAAAGTCATGCAATGAGCATTTATGGTCAGCATGTTTTCTAAGTCTACAGGTCAACAGGATATTAGTCTCGGCAACCCTGGAGTTCAAAGGATTTCAGTTTGACAAAGAAAAATATGGAACAATGTGTTAGGTGCAGAGCATTGAAAACAAAGGACAGACTCTACAAAAGAGAGAAAAGAGTGCGTGTGTTTTGTGAGAAAAAAAGGAATTAAGAGACCATGGTGGGTGGGAGGTGACATACCCCTGGCAGAGAAGAATAAGGAAATCATATGGATCTACCACCCCTCCACACCCCAGTATTTCATACGTATATAGTGTGGAAGAGGGGAGGAGTGCAGTCCATGAGAAAGCAAACGTGCAATCTGTGTGTGAAGACAGAGGGCGTGGTTGAGGGGTTAAATGAATATTCCTCATCTGTATTCAGAAAGGCAAGGAAATTGGAGGTTTCGTTTGGGATGGCGAGGTTCTGGAACATGTTCAGATTAGTAAGGAATAGGTGATTAATACTGTGGCAGTCATGAAGGTGGATAAATCCCAAGGCGTGATGCTTTGTATCCAAAAGCTGCTATTCGATACAGGTGAGGAAATTTCTGGGGAGATACACTGAATATTTTGTTGGCCGGAGGTGAAGTGCTAAATGACTGGAGGATAGATAATGTTGTTCCTTGTTAAAGACAGCAGGGAGAGGTGAGATAATAGCTGTCAAATTAGTCTGATGCCAGGAGCAGGGAAAGTGTCGGAACACATTCTGGTCAAAGCATGAATAAACATTTCCAAAAGCAGTGATTGATCAAGGATTGCCAACATTAATGTGGAAGAGAGCGATCCTCTCTGATTAATTTTACTGAATCTTTTGGAAAGTGGATTAAAGAAATTCATGACAGCATGGCAGTTGATGTGGATTACATGGTCTCATCACTGAGACGTTTGACAAGATCCCACATGGAAAGCTGGTACCAAAGGTAAGATCTAGTATGATCCAAAGTTGGAAAAATTGATTCGATGTTGGCTTTCAAATTGGAGGCAAAGAGTGATTGTGGATGTTATTTTTATGATTCGAAGCTTGTTGCAAATGACTTACCACAGGTATTGGTGTTTGAATCCTTCCTGTTTGTTATGTGCATTAACACATTCGATATGGTGTAGAAGGTGTAATGCATAAGTTACAAAATTACTCAAAAGTTGATGGTGTTATTGTTCGTGAGGAGGATGGTCTCAGGCAACAGTCTGACTGTGGTCACCTGGCAAATGGGGCAGATCATTGTAAGATATAATTTAATCCTGACAAGTGAGTCATTATGCATTTTGAATGGCTCAGCAAGGGAAGGATATAAAAAAATAAATGCTCAGGCTGTGTGGAGAAAAGAGGAACAAAGGTATTTTGTTGTACAGGTTCTCAGATCCCTGAAAGTGTCAGCACAGGTGGCCGGGTTTGAAAAGAAGACATACAGAAGGATTTCCTTCATTAGATGGGGTATAGAATAGGTGAGGAAGGAAGTGTTTGTATCACCTTATAAAACAGTGTTTAGGCCGCAGATGGTACACTGCCAGTCACCGCACTATCTGGAGGGCGTGACTGCATGTAAACACTATTTTAAAACACCAGTTGGCATCACTCTGCATCACAAAGCAGATGTCCAGCCAACTAAGTTAACTGTTTCCCCCATCAGCTGACTTTACTTGGGACCTCCACCGTTTAAAGCTTAGGCGTGGTTATCCTCCTGTTAAACTCATCACTTACCGTCTCTCTCTCTTTCATAGGATAGTCCCTGATGGTTCTCTTGGGCTTTATCTGTAACCTTCAACTTCCCTAGAGTTCATGTAGATGCTTTCATGATGGGAAAGCTCGGCATCTCTTCACGAATGTGTTCAATGACAGTTTTGTATGTTTGAGAAATCCACTGGCTCATCACCCTCTGAGTTTAGAAAGCAGTCCTCGCCACTGACCGTAATTTCCTACCCCATGCCCCAAGAGAGTGACGCTTTCTTTTGGATACCCTTAAGGAGATGGAACATCAGATCCAGCCTGTATGTCCAGCCCTGGCATAATTAGACACGTTTCAATAAGATCATCTCTCATTCTCCAGAACAAAACACTTCAGCTACGTTCTCTGTAATGTCCTGGACAGCATCTGAGAAAAAAAACCTTGCTCTTGTACTGAAGCCCTTGTTGAATGAAGAAAAATTTACCACACACCTTTCTATTCAAACATGCTTTCTTGCTTTCAGTTACTGGTCTACAGGGTCATCCACATCACGTTGTTCCTCTCCACTTCATCACTCTGAAATATTTATATAACACGATGATATGGTGTCCTCTTTCTTCACCCCTCAATGTCGCTAATTCAAGACTAATCCAAATTAGACTGCATCTTTCATGTATTTGCTCACTGACTGAGCTTATCTGGATGGTGTTGAAACCTCTTTGAGTGGTCCTCATCAGTAAAAGTGACAATGTCACACTTGATTCCCTCATCCAAATCATTGGCCTATATTGTGAACAGTTATTATCCAAAAGCTGATATCTCATTTCACCACTTATCACAGTTTTCCATTGCAAGTATGTTATTTTCCTGTCTACGAATCTCATCTCTGTCTTGGCCAGGAAATTAGCTGCCTTCGTGAGAACTTTCAGTTTGAACACCAACCTGTTATATGAGGATTTATCAACAGCATTCTAAAATACGAAAACATCACCAAGCCTATTTAACAAAATAGTGAACGACTCAAAAGCTGTAGCGTTCTCAAACATGGCTTCCATCACATAAATCCATTCTGCCTTTGTTTCCCTTTTGTACTTTCCAACCTGCGTATTATCACACGATACACAGTGGGCAAAGTGCTCCCGTAACACTGCACTTAGTGCCACAGTCTACACGCCCCTGACTGCACTTCCCACATTTTTAAAACAGTTGGGTCGCATTTCTTTCAGAGCCAGACACGAGGATTTTCTCAGAATCGGCCAACCTTCTGAAATATGGCAGACCAAACATCCACTGAATGCATAGCCCCCTCCTGTAGTGCCCAAAAAATGCAAATTATCAGGCCCTCAGGCTTTATTCACATTTATATTTTCATGATGTAATACCCGAGGCGCCATGACATCAAACACTGCAGGTTTAACACACACCAGGCGTACCAGCAGATAACAGGGAGTGAGTGAGATGTGGCAATCACAATCTAAAGTAATGATACAATCTGATTTTTGGGGATCTGTTCAAGGTCATTTGGAAAGTTAGTTGAAGGGCTAATATTTTCAGAATTAATGAAAGGTGAAGTTAAAGCAAAACTAGGCAAACAATTGAGTAAGTAAACATTCTAGCAACATCGGGGTAGAGATTAAGACGTTGATGTTTTGAAATCAATACAGCACTGTTCGTGATCATGGTAGCTTTTGTGCTGTGGACATGATGGGCAGGAACAGATGGTGAGTATTCTCAGGAGCAAGGGAAAAGGACGCACTGGTTATGATACATGGAGAGTGAAGATGCAGAACGGGTGTTAATGATTGGTGCGATGAGATCAACATGAGTCTGTACTTCTGAGACCAACGCCGACAGCATACCAACACTGAGGAGAGGAAGGGGATGAATTGTATTCTAAAGGAAGGACTGAGATACTGCTTTGAAGTTGTTGTACTCCATTTTGTGTCCTGAAGAGTGTAATGAGCAGAAGCAGAAATTGAGTTGTTTCTCTGGCTGCCCGAGGAGATGATGATTTGCACAGTCTTTACAAAGACCCTGAAACCTCTTGTGATCGTGTGATTCGATGATCGAGATTCCGCTGTAGGGACTCGCTTCCAAGCCACAGTCTTAAACGTCATTGATCTCTCAAGATAATCTGGTGCTTGGAACCCGCTTTCAATGTGCCCATTCATGGTCACATCACTTCTCATTGGTGGAGAAGACGAGAGCTCATTTCACAGTGAGCAAACATCAAAACCTAGTGGTTGTTGGAGTGAAACACTGGTCTCTGCACAACCCGTGGTCAAGGAACTGAGTCTTCCAGAAATCGAGGTGCCATTTGATTCGTGAACTGCTCCTCAGTATCTGTGAAACAGCACTCATCTCATGTACAGATTTAACCTGCTACCAGCAAGTCAGACGATGTTTGTAACACTCCTGAACGTGCTTCTACTGCAGCTATTGAACTGTGAGTTATGGTCTATTGAATATATTCCCTTTAATACTTATAGGCCAACCATTGCTGAGAAGTATTAATCATAACAATATAAACATCAGTCTGTGCGAGAGAAAATATTGACACAAAATGCAATAAAAATATGCTCTTTTCATCTTTCTCTGACTGTTTTTGCAACAATTGATGGGACTTCGCAGCTCCCCATCCTTCAACTCCCCAATCCTTAAACTTTAGCTGTTTCTTTACAGCCTGCACAGCTGAAAACTTACTGTGACAATTTGTGTGTGTTCAGAAACGGTGCCCGTCGCTGATTTAGCAGCGTGTGTAGCGGGGAATGCTTCAGAACGATATCTAACTGATTTATTTGTCAATATTTGAAAGAACGTAAAATAGAAATAGATTTTCTTTTGAATTTCGAGATTCTTGATGTGAGGTTAATTTTGGTGAGTATATCTGCCCTGTACATTAAGCCAAAACTTTCTACGTTTCCCTGCATTTATACCGAGCCTTTCCCTTCCTCAGTGAAACAGAGGAACTGTGTGAGAATTTGGTGCATTTTGCTGTTGAGACAATTCTGCACTTTTGGAAAAGAGATAGGCTTTTTTTCAGAGCACATGGTTACAATCATTGTTCTGCTAAGGGACTCAGTCAGCTTCGTATCTTGGAATAAACACTGACCCTGAAAAGTGAACTCTGCTTTCTGCCCACAGATGCTACCAGAACTGTTGCCTTTTCCCAGCAATTTCTGTTTTTGATTCTGATTTCCAGCGTCGGCTGCTCATTTTGTTTCTGTTAGCCGTTTTGGTAATTTTCCGAATCTGGTGTGAAGGTTGTCACTGTTCGGGGCAATATCGACAATATTCTGTGCCTGTTTTGGAAAAGTTGTTGCTGAGAGTTCAGTCAGATGATCAGATAAGCTTCTTTTCCAAAAGACTTCTTTCCTTTATTTCAAAAATCTGCTTTTTTCCATACAAGATCTGTACAGGCATACAACATCACGAAAGCAGTTTGGCTCTGTTCTCTAGCGTGTGAAGGATTAGAAAGAGTTTAACTGCAACGAGCAAACAAACCATCGAAATGTCTTACATTTACAAGATGTTATTTACATTTATTTGAGGCAAACAGGCAGGTCCAAGAGGAGAATGGGTCCCAATCTAAGTTTTGCAGAAAGGCTTCAGACAGCAGTGTGTCCCAATGCGCATTGGCTGCAGCTGCCCAAGCTTTAGCGCATCCCTCAGCGTGTCGGCTTAGGCGTTGGAATGTTCCAGGCTGTAGTACTGGGTCGGGCCAACTGCCTCGTCTGGAAGACCAACAGCTTTCGGGAAGACCAAAGAGCGTCTTTCACCCACTTGGTGGTCCTTAGGCGCTGTTGATGTTTGTCTCAGTGTGTGTCCTGGGGAACAGATTGCAGGGAACAGAGTCCTGTGTCACGCAGCTACTTGAGATGGGCGCTGAAAAATTCAACTGCATCTTTCTCTCGGCATCATTTGCAAAGACACATTCCTGAGGAAATGTGTGACCCTCTCTCCCACGGACACACACGCCCCACTCCCAATGCCAAGCAGCTGCTTCCAGCTGAGCGTGCCTAAGCGCACTGAGTCCAGGCGTCCATGAAGTTAGTGACTTTCCCAGCACCAGGAAACGATGCCTTTGCGCTCTTTGGAAACTTCTAGTGATGAGGAATCCTGTGAAATGACTTGGAGTATCTGCCCAGGGATGAACCCGACGGGATCCATCCTGTCCTTTTCCCGCAGAGTATTGTGCACACGAACAAATATGTATAAACAACATTATTGTGGCGCTGCTCACTCAGCGGTGAATTTTTGCTCACATTGCTGGAAATGGGTTTGAAGAATTGGCTTTCTGTGTCGGGGCCAGGCTGCTGTGAACTCAGGCTCGACTGACAATAATATCATTTTTCAGGCGATATTCACGCCATGAAAATTTAAATCGATTTTAAAAATGTTCCTCAATCTGTTGTGAGGTTTGTGCCGTACTAAGAGAGCCTTTGATCAGGCATTTTCAGACAGTTTGCCCGCCTTGTTTTGATTTGATTTTCATTTCGCCCATTGTGTTATCGCTTAAGGTAAGCAAACAATAAAGAAAATTTCGATTTGTTCAGAAGTTTGAAAGAGCTGGATGCGTTTTCTGTTACGTTCGAGTGCAGAAGATTCTGAGCGAACAGTGGACTCAGTGTCTGTAAAACACGAGTCAAGGCGGTGTTTACCATCGATTGAGCTCACACAATCACAGGCATTTCTCTCAGGTTGTGTTTCTCTCCAGGGCTGCTTGACTGTGTTGTCATGTAAGTAACAGGAGTGTTATTTTAAGTCACTTGTCCTGCATTCACAATTCGTCGAAACATTTTGATGCAGAACTGTTATGTTTCTGTAGATATTAGTTAATAATACAACTGTTCCAAAAACTGAAACAGCCTGCCCGAAATTTTCACTCAATTTATTCTTAATGATGAATGCTTTACGATGCAATTCATGTGAGGAGATTAATTCTGCGACTGCATTTCTGTTTATTCAAAAATATGGGGACGTCTGGTTTAGTCTGGTGGTGGCATGAATTGAGGAAATATTGGATTTCTTTGAGACTCGGTACATCCACATTACGTGAGGGCGAGAATGACAGAAGCTTGTTTAAGCATCAGTGGATGAACAAGAATATCACACCAAAAGTGAGAGAGGGAGAGAGAGAGAGAGAGAGAGAGAGAGGAGAGAGAGAGAGAGAGAGAGAGAGAGAGAGAGAGAGAGAGAGAGAGAGAGAAAGAGAGAGAGAGAGAGAGAAAGAGAGGTAGTTTTTGTTCCATAACTTCGTTCAGTTTTTTAATTCTGGAAACCTGCTTGACGTTTTTTTTTAAATTGACCCCTACCAACTGGAGTTAGCATCTTCGTGGTCAGGGTAATTACTGATGTGCTGATCCTTTTCGCATTTTTCCATGGTAGTTCCGTGAGTGTTATCTGTTTAAGTGCTAGAATCCCCAATTTTGTACATTATTTTCCTGAAGCGTATTGTACGGGTTAAGTCAGCCTTTTGAGAGTGCAATGTCTGGCACAGAGGTACTAATGCGAGTATATTTGGTCCATTAATTTACACCCAATTTGCTGGAACTATTTATCCTGGTAGTAACTGAGCATACATGCAGTAGGCTGAACTTACATTGTGTCTGATTTTCAGTTGCCCTCTGTTGTGTCTGAGATATGTGGTAGCAGATCAGACAAAAAGACTCGCGCAGCAACTTTATCCATTTTGCTCGATAGCTGCCTTTCACATTGTAGAATGTTGAATAAGGTAAAAACCATTTTATAACCTTGTTGATGCATGGCGAAAGGAGTTTTATTCAAATGCATTAACATCAATTTTGTCGAAATTGGATAACAGAGTTGTACCTTAAAGAAAGTGAGAGAATTTTGGTAAAATGCTCTGCAGATTCAGCAGCATCTGTAAAGATAGAAGCACAGTTAGCATTTCGAGTCTGCTCTGGCTATTCTTCAGAACTGAAGAACAGACAGGAAGTGTCAGACCAGACTCGGTACATTAACATTGTTTCTCTCTCCCCTTCTCGAGCATTCGCTGCATTTGTTCCAGATTTCTATCTTCCAGAGCATTTTTTTGCCCTTTCGTCAGGTCTCTGACCTGTTTCGGACTATTTTTGTGAAAGCAGTTACATCGTTGTACGAGAAAATAGTTCCACGCAAAACAGAGAAAGCATGAATTCCTTGGAGGTAATTTAATTCGTAACCTTTTGAGTTCACTTGGGATTTTAATTTTATTTGAAGCCTTTTGGTTTCAATTCGCTTGGATCAGATTTTTCATTATGTTTATAAGGTTTTCTTTTAAAGAGTTGGAGAAGTGTGTGATATATAATCTCGGAAGTTACACAAACCATTTTAATGTTCACCTTGTACCACAGTTACGAACAACGGATCTCTTGCGACATTATTGCTCTGTTATAAATGTACATGTTCTGGAAGAAACAATTGGGAGAAGCACTTCAAAGGAGAAATGTTCATCTCAGTTTTTCTTATTTCTTGTGATATGAACTCTTTATCTTTGATATTATTCTACTAAGTGGGTATAATTCAAAATCCGTTCGGTGTGTTTCACTTTAATTAATGACGATAATCATAATATACAAGACGTGAATAAATGTGATAATTCCTAACTTTTTACTTAATTTATATTCCATGTTAATTCATGTTTAAAAGTGACAGTTTATCTGTATTTCTGTCAATGTCAGAAATTTGTTACTTCATATTCCAGTCATGATTTATATTTAATTCAGTTCTGTAGATTTCAATCAAAGTGTGATTACATTCTTCAATCTAATAAGAGTACCATTTAAAATAAAAGTCCTGTATCCCATGTGTAGCTGAAGCAGACTGCAAATGAACTTGCCATGTTTCTTGTTGCACACATTCAGCGTGATTTAGGTCTCAATCTGTGTAAGAATAGAGTATTTCAGGGTGAAATCTGTCGAACCCAGTGATTATACATTGAAAATGACGTCTTCTGCTACGTTGCAAACCAATTATCATGTGGGATAGAAAAGTTTGAAAAGAGTTCAAATGTGCATGCATGTTCCAAGGCAATCATAATTATTCTCTCAATACATCCAGCTTAGAATCAGAAGCAAAATTTTTGAATAGTCTTAGTTTGTAACAGTGCTCCATCAGTTACTGTGTTCAGAATGATGCCCCTGACCTGACGTGTCTTTTTTTTTGAGAAAGCTGCCCAGTTTGAGACGAATGTCAAAGGTCTGATATATCACATTGAGATCAACATCCTATCCAGTGTTCTGGAGACCCCGATTCGAATCCTGCCACTTAACAACAGTCCATTGATAATCATGAATCCATCGTCAATTGATGGAAAAAGAAATCTGGTTCATTAATATTCGTCAAGGAAGGAAATCTGATTCCCCTACCAGGCTGGCGTGCACATGACTCCAGACCCACGCGATGTGTTTGACTCTGAACTTCCCTCTGGGCAATTAGTGATGGGCAATAAATGCTGCCTGGCCAACGATGCCTTCATCCTGTAAATAAATAAGGGGGAATAAAGAGAATCTGTACAGTAGAGACTGAATGTATCCCAGGCCAGCACTGAGTGTCCATCTAACTCATGGTCCGTCTTGGCTTAATGAGTGAGAATAGAAGAAAGCTTATTCTAAGACTGAAAGCAACCAATTATCGGTTTATACATTATTTAAAAGTTACATGGGAAAGAATTTGAAGGAAATTTAAAAAATCATTAAATTTTTCATGCAATGAGAGAAATTTCAACTGAAATTACACTGAATATGTGTTGTGATTCCTACGTCATTTGGGTAGCGGTGCAACATGTTATCATTAACAGGGCAAACTCAGAATGCACTTGAAACTTTAAAAAATCTAAAACGGGTTTGTTACTAACCCGTCTCCAGTGCAGTTGGACTTGGGTAATTAATAAACCAAAAGTGAAATATTGAGGGCAATGAGGAAAGGAAATTGAACGGATTGAGCAGGTTGTTGAAAGTGATAGCAAAAGCCCCTTCGAATGAAAGATATCCTTTCTTTGTTTTGACAACTAGAATTATTTATTGACACTGACATGGTAAGCTATCTGTTTTGAACCACAGTAAAGCCGCATGTGCTGGAAATAGGGAAATTGAGAATTCCTGTTGGATATGGTCATGATGAAGCTTGCTGCGGCCATGTAGCCCGGGGAGCAGCTAAAACCAATTTTTTTATTTTGCCAAATGCAACACTCAAAAGGGAATGTGCTTTCTGGATTTATTCGCTGACTCGTTCTGTGAATCGGTGCTTATTTCATTATTTTTGATCGAACAAAACTCTTAAGGTCCTGAGATAACACGGTGTAGAGCTGGATGAGCACAGGAGGCCAAGCGGCATCAGAGGAGCAGGAAAGCTGATGTTTCCCGAAACCGTCAAATTTCCTGCTCCTCTGATGCCGCTTGGCCTGTTGCGTTCATCCAGCTCTACAGTGTGTTATCTCAGATTCTCCAGCATCTGCAGTTCCTACTACCCCTTAACCTCCTGCATTGTTTAAATGGGGCGCCGTGCCTTGTCTCCCCCGGGAAATATTTATGCTCTGTACAGGGATCATAATGATATTGAGTAAGTCGGCAGTGCAGGACTGAGCAGAACAATCAGTAATTTTCTGAAACCTTCACAGTGCCAACACGTGGGTTGTAATGTCCCTCACTAAGGTCCCAGTACATTGCTTTGGCAGTGTGACCGTCGATTTGAAGCTGATTTTGTTAAATTTCCGAAATACGACATGTCCACATTTATTGGTGCGGAAGTTCCATTTCCTGATGTATATGCATTGCTTAAAATGATGATTTCACATTTTGAGATGCCGTTTATTTTGCAATTTTTATCCCCAGTTGATTAGAACATTTTGAATTTACTTCTAAGCTTTGCATTAATTCCTGACCTTTTACTCATATCCTTGTCTTTCAGGCAGACTTGTCGACACTCAGGCCAAGAGCACAGGTAATTTAATGTCATTATCACATGGAATCGAATCCCCATGTTCTGGTGTGTCTGTTCGAACACCATGTTGTGGTGTTAATATGCATGCATTAATATTCATGTGTCAACCAGGGGTATGGACATAACTGAAGGGGGATTCAGTACTCCTGAAGGTCGTATTTCCAGAATTCCTGGGGAAGAGAGTGTGAGCAGTTTTTCCACTCATACTGCAGTTCTCAGATCGAGAGACAACGAATGAGGAGGTTTAAAACATCAGCTGAACACACAATGCTGCTGTCTGGAACTCATTTTCAATCATTTCACTCACTATTGAACATTGACATCTCGGTCGCGTGTCATACATCCCATTAGGTTGCTGGCTGCGCTGGGCGGATATACCGTCTCACTGCATTATGATCCCAGGGCGGGTCCTTCGTGTTTTCTCGCCAGTCAGTGCTGAACGCGATGGAAAGCAGGCCATTCCCGACACGCTCCTCTCACCTTTCCTGAATTTCAAACATGTTCTGAACACTTGACTGAACGGGGTGAAGCTCCAACCAAGCTCAAAAACCTCAACATCAATCAGGGCAATGAAGCCCACTCGCCTGGCACCGCACAGACTCCTTCGGCCGCCGACGCCCAGCAGCAGCGGTATGTGCTATCCACAAGGCGCGCTGCAGAAATTCGCAAAAGTTCCTGAATCGGCAGCTCCCAAATGTCAGGCCGCTTCCATCGAGAAGGAAAAGAGCAGCAGATACATGGGATAACCACCACCTGCCATTTCCCCTTCTAAAACATTCCCTCTCCAATCCTGGAAATATTTTGTTTGGCAGAATCCTGGAATTCTGTCCCACATGACATTCTGTATCTACCTTCAGTGCATGGACTGCAGTGTTTTACGAAGCCAGATCACTACCAGCTTCTCAAAGGAGGCAGTGAGAGATGCATAATGCATGTTGTCTCAGGCAGAGACACCCATGTCCCATAAATCAACAATGAATATCATTCTTCTCACGTTGGCTCGTTTATAGGAATTGTTCCTGTGAACACATTTCTCGAACTGTCTCTCCAGTGAGTGAGCACTACTTAATAAAATTGACCCTTCTCCTTTCACCATATACAGTCCGTTTTCTGAGTTATATTATTGCAGAGTGCATTTGTACCATTCCCTCACAGTCATTGCAGGTTCATGGCGAACGTGGGCTGTGATGAGACTTTGTATGTATATGCCTTGTGAACCTTAATTGCTATTCCTGTGTTTTACAGATACAGTGAGACTGAGACTTGGTAACGGGGGCAGTCCTTGCGCTGGCCGAGTGGAGGTTCATTACAAGTGGCTGTGGGGGACTGTGTTTGATAGTAACTGGGACCTGCCAGACGCTAATGTTGTGTGTCGGGAGCTGGACTGTGGGACTGCAGTCTCTGCCCTGCTTCGTTCTCACTTTGGACCAGGATCCGGACCCATTGTGACGGGGAATGTTTTGTGCAATGGGACCGAGCGTGCTCTGCGGGACTGTAAATCAGCAACTTGGGATCACTACAACACTGCCCACAACAATGATGCAGGTGTCATCTGTTCAGGTGAGAACTGGCTGCTGTTTCTATGTCGCTGTGTCACAGCGCGACACTATCCAAAACCGCAAAGAGATATGATAGCCGAGCGATAAATGACCAATCGTTATGAACATCGCAATAACTGATTCGCTGGTTCATACAGTATCATTATAGAATGTGTTGTGTAATTGAAGGTTATGGCAGAGGTGAATACCTGTCACTCTTCAAAGCCCGGTGAAGGGGAAGGACAGGTGCACCTTGTTATTTCACTTGGAGTTACATTGAGAGAGCTGTACAGCCGGAAATATCACACATACAACCGAATGAATAATAACATTCTACTTCGTGTTGGCTGGAAGAATCACTTTGTATAATTTACCTTCAGGCTGAAAGTCGCTTTCTCTCGGACCAGCTGAGTGTTAGGAATTAGGGGTGAACATAAATGTCGTTGACAGGGCATCAACCACGAAGAAACTGATGGGACACTCCACAGTCGAATTTTGACAAATCTACCAGTAATCAGATATATGCCCATCAGTCAATAATGTGAGTTGTAATCATTTTAATTCCTTATGATTTCAGAGCACAGAGCTCCGAGGTTGGTATCTGGAAATTCCCCATGCTCTGGCAGGCTGGAGGTCCAGTTCGGTGACACCTGGAAAACAGTGTGTGACCTTGACTGGGATTTGCAAAACGCCAACGTGGCCTGTGCACAGCTTCACTGTGGAGTGGCCGTGTCTGTTTCAAGCTCTGCTCATTCGGGAGGCAGTTCTCTGCTCATTGCTAGTGAGGTCTTCAAATGTGCGGGCAATGAGACTCATCTGGGGAAGTGTTCTCGGTCTTCAGAGACTCACCAGGATTGCAGTGGACACAACAATGTCACCCTGATATGTTCTGGTGAGTGCAGATTTAATTTTTAAAAATTGCTTTAATATTTGGAAAAGTGATTCAGCTGCCATTCCTGGTATTGATCTAAGTGTGCGAGCTACAGAGTAAGCCTTTTCGTTTCCAATCTAATCATGCACTGAATGCTATTCTCTACACGAACACGCAATTATTGGGAATTAAGATGTTTCAGTACGTTTACAGCTGTATTGGAGGAAAGCTTTCTTCGATTTTGTAAAAGGTCGAGACTGTCTAACAGTCGATCATATGACCACAGTCAGCCCAAGTTGACACAAATAGATTGAAGTGAATACAGCAGAATTAAATGAATGTCAAGCCAGTCGTGTTTTTTTAGCCTTCCCTGCCCTGATAATATTTGTGGACAATGTTTCCACACGGTTTGAAACAATTGAACATTACCCTTTCCAACAATTTCTGCAGCAAGAATTTCCAGCTCATAATGCCTCATCGCCTGCCTTGCATCAGCATGGTAATGTGTTCTACAATGGTCTTGCGAATTTAACATCGTGCCTGAAGCGACCCTTTTCGTTCCCTGACCTTTCACGTTGATTTGAATTTACTTTGCCTTAATATCACAGTACATTTTACAACAGTGTGCATATTGACAGTTGTCAGATTCAGAAATTCTGTTCTGATTCTAATGCACAACACACCTCTTGCCCTAAAACTGAACATTTGTGTGTAATACTCCTCCAACGACCAGCAAACGGGAGCAATCTTTTCCTCATCTGCCTTGCTCGATGGAGTCAAATTTCCGTACACCTCCATTTCCTCCAGTTCCATTGCTTCAACAATTGCTGATCCAGTACAAACTTATAGAAGCTCGTTTGTATATCGGTTCCAGTATCGTTCATCTGCAACTTGCCAAGGGCGATGCTTTCTATTTGTGAATTATGCATTGTACTTGGTTCCTTGAATTCTTACAACGGGGAAACAGGCCATTCAGCCCAACAATTCACCACCAGCTTTGCGACCAGCGTCCCACCACATTCCTGCAATTCCCATGGCTGATCCAGATGATTTATATGTCCCTGGACATTTTGGGCAATCTAGCCTGGCCACTGCACTGGACATCAGATCAATCAGTAATTTTGTGAAACATTCAGCTGCCAACGTATGGATTCTAAAGTCCCTCACCAATGTCTCAGTACTTTGGTTTGGCAGTGTGCCTGTCTGTGTGAAAACAATTTGGTTCAATTTAGGAAAAAGAAATGACCATTATTATTTGCAGCAGGTTTTTTTATTGATTTATATCTAATGCTTAAAACGATGATTTCAAATTTCCAGATATCATTTCTGTCGCGAAGTAATGACAACACTTCTCACCAGTTTATTTGTATTTGTTGAATTTATTTCGAAGTTTTGCATGGATTCTTGACCCCTTATTGTATCTCTGTATTTCAGGCAGACGTGTCGACACTGAGGCCGCGAGCTCTGGTAATTTTATGACATTACTACATGGAGTAGAACCCCTATATTATGGTGTGTCTGTTCGAATGCCATGTTGTGGTGTTCATGTGCATGTATTAATATTCATGTGTTAGCCAGCTGTCTGCACATAAGCGAAGCGGCGGGGGGAGCGGCTTGCAATGCCCCTGAAGATCTCTATTTCCACGATTGCTGGAGAAGGCAGTGTGAGCACTAATCCCTAGTGAGATGGTCAATGAGGCTTCCTGAAAAGTGACAGGGATGTATCAGTTCTGACTCAAACTGTCGTCTGAAGACTGTGAGGGAACGAATGAGGGCTTCTGGAGAGGAGGGTGTGAGTGATCAGCTCCCACTCACGCTGCTGTATTCGGAAACAGAGAGAATGACGGGGAAGAGTGTGAAAGATCAGTTAAACACACACTGCTGCTGTCGGAAACTCATTGAAATCGTCTCACCGACGAGTGAGCAGTGACATTGTGGTCACATGATCATGCATCCCACAATATTGCTGGCTGTGTGGGACGGATGTGCCGTTTCATTTTTTTACGCTTCCAGGGCAGGCTGTCCGTGTTTTGTCTCTGCTCACTGCTGAGCATGACGGAAAGCAGAACATCCCTGGCCCGTCTCTTTCCTGGTCTTTCCTGAAGTTGAAATATTTTCTGAACGCTGACCCGGATGGGCGCACCTCCAGCAACATTCAGGAACCTCGACACCATTCAGGAAAACGCAGCCGATCAGAGAGACCCATATGCAGCCCTTCCACCACCGAGCCTCAGTACCAGCAGTGTGTGTTTTCTGCAAGATACGCTGCAGAAACTGACAGAAAGCTCCTGTGCTGTCACCGACCAAACACCAGAGCCCTGCCATCTTGAAGGACAAGGGTAGCCGGTCCACGGGATAACCACCAGCGAGAAGCCCCTCTTCTAAACGTGCTCACCACCACCTTCTCAAGGGGGTAGCTAGGGGCGGGAGATGAATTCTGGCCCAGGCAGCGACGCCCACGTCTCGTGAATTAATCATAAACATTGTCCAAATTTGAGTAAATATTTCCTTCAAAACATTTCTCTTATCCGAGCTGTCTGTGAGTGAGCTTCACTTTATAGTGAAACAGTCTGTTTCCTGAGTGAGATTGTGACCGAGTGCATTTGATTGCATGGAGAACGGGGGATGGGGGCCGTGATGGGAGATTTCATGTTTACACATTGTGAACTCAGCTGCTACTCCTGTCTGTTACAGAGGCTGTGAGACTGAGACTTGAGAACGGGGGCAGTCCTTGCGCTGGCCGAGTGGAGATACACTATGATGGACTGTGGGGGACTGTGGATGCTGATTATTGGGACCTGGCAGCTGCTACTGTGGTTTGTCGGGAGCTGGACTGTGGGACTCCGGTCTCTGCACCGTTTGATTCTCACTTTGGACCGGGATCCGGACCCATTGTGACAGACCAAGTTTGGTGCAGCGGGACTGAGCGAAAACTGCGGGACTGTCCATCATTGGAATGGGGTCACTACGACTTTTCACACACCAACGATGTGGGCGTCATCTGTTCAGGTAAAAATCTGCTGCTGTTTCTCTGTAGTTTTATCAATCTATGTCTGAATCCAGGAAGGGATGGGATAATAAAATGACAACTGTCCAATAATTATGGCCACTGCCATCATAAACTCACTTGTTCAATCCGTATCACTATATAATACGTTGGATACTTGGAGGTAATGGCAGAGGTGATTATCTGTTTCTCTTTACACTCCAGTGAAGACGCTGAAGTGGTGAGCACTGAGGTTCCACTTGAAGCTACACTGATGCACCGACAGTGCCGGAACTATCAAATATATAAGCAAATGACTGATAAGATTCTACACTGTGTGGTGTAGCGGAGTCAGTTTGTGTCATTTATCTGAGGCTGAAATTCTCTGTCTTTCAATAAGCCGAGAATCAGAAACCCGGGCCTGAACAGAAATGAGGTCGACAGGGAGCCCCCAACCCGACACAGCCTAATGGACCATTTCACAGGCGAATGTGATAGGTCTATCATTAACTCTGTACAAAACTCTGGTGCGGCCGCACTTGGAGTATTGCCTACAGTTCTGGCCACCGCATTATATGAAGGATGTGGAAGCTTTGGAAAGGGTGCAGAGGAGACTTACTAGGATGTTGCCTGATATGGAGGGAAGGTCTTATGAGGAAAGGCTGAGGGACTTGAGGCTGTTTTCGTTAGAGAGAACAAGGTTGAGAGGTGACTCAATTGAGACATATGAAATAATCAGAGGGTTAGATAGGGTGGATAGGGAGAGCCTTTTTCCTAGGATGGTGACGGTGAGCACGAGGGGGGCTGGCTTTAAATTGAGGGGTGAAAGATAGAGGACAGATGTCTGAGGTAGTTTCTTTACTCAGAGAGTAGTAAGGGAATGGAATGCTTTGCCTGTAATGGCAGTAGATTCGCCAACTTTAGGTACATTATTGTTATCATTGGATAAGCATATGGACGTACATGGAATAGTGTGGGTTAGATGGACTTCAGATCGGTATGACAGGTTTGCACAACATCGAGGACCGAATGGCCTGTACTGAGCTGTAAAGTGCTATATTAATCAGATGAATGTTCATCCCTCAAAAATATGAGTTACCATTGTTGCAAGATCTTTTGATTTGGTGGTTTTTTTTTGTTGCAGAGCACAGAGCTCCAATGTTGGTGCCTGGAAATTCCCAATGCTACGGCAGGCTGGAAGTGCAGTTTGGGAACACCTCGAACACAGTGTGTGGTCTTGACTGGGATTTGAAAAACGCCAACGTGGTCTGCGCACAGCTTCATTGTGGAGTGGCCGTGTCTGTGACAAGCTCTGCTCATTCTGGAGGCACTTCTGTGCTGATGACTAATGAGGCCTTTGAATGTGTGGGCAATGAGAATCAACTGTGGAAGTGCCCTCGGGCTTCATCCATTCAGCAGGATTGTAGCGGACACAACAATGTCACCCTGATGTGTTCTGGTGAGTACAAACCTAACGAAGAGGAAAAATATTTCGCTTTAATGTTCCCAAACGTGATGCTGCGTTGATGGTGTCAAATCTAAACTGATCCTTACAGCGAGGCGGACCAGTTGCAATGTGGTAAAATGCAGGAAATTGAAATGCCTCGAAATGTTGTGGATCTGACATGGAATCCAAAGACGATCCTTTTGCTTCGTTTACCTGACATACTAGTTTGAATTTATCTTGCCTTAATGTCACCGCGCATTTTTCAACAGCCTCTACATTATCAGTGATAACAAAGTGTGGAGCTGGATGAACACAGCAGGCCAAGCAGCATCTTAAGATCATAAAAACTGACTTTTCTTTAGCCTCACAATCTGAAGTTGCTGTGAATGTCCGAACATTCTTAACTCGCCCATTGCCTGACGAGTAGACACCATCAGGTTCACTCACTCACAGGTCACCTCTGTCGAGAGGCACCACAGCCTAATGATCCTCACGGGGAGCATCCGTCTTAAACTGTCACAAGACTCTTGGCCATCATCATCTTCCCTTTGAACAGAGACAAGCAGCTTCTACTTTTCTCACAATGTTAATGGATTTTGAAACTCGCGTTCACAAGAATTTAGTTTCGTGCAGAATGTGATTTGTATTTTGCTCACTCAGAAACTTTATGCAATTTCGGTGGATGATTGAGCTCAGCTTTGTGGGTAAGTAGTGGAGGAACATGCGTGGTAGGGCAACAGGGAACACTCCCTCTAAACCAAGACTTTCTTCAATGTTCCCTTATATTTGAAGGAGTAAATACACGCTCAGGCATTTGAGCGCATAACCTGGAAAAAGAAGTGTATTTCTCCAGCTGATGTAATTTTGCCGGTAGAATAACCAACAACGTTTGAAGTCAAATGGAGGGCAAGAGCATGCCAGTATTTTGTGAAACTCAGTATTAAAATCAGTAATTGTTGCAGACAGGCGAACCCCAGAGGGAAGAGGGGAATTCATTTTAATCTGCAGCTCAAGTGATATATTGCAGTGATTCATGTCGTGATATCGATTTTGTTTTCAGTTCTGAGGAAGGGTCACCGAACACGAAACGTTAACTCTGTTTTCTCCTCCACAGATGCTGCCAGACCTGCTGAGCTTTTCCAGCAACTTTGTTTTCGCTCCTGAATTACAGCAACGGCAGTTCTTTTGGCTTTGATCGATTTTTCTTCCTTGTGAACTGAAGGGGTTTGCATACAAATTTGTCACCGATTGATAGGAACAGATATTGCTGGGGAAACTCGGGAGGTCTTGCAGCAGCTGTGGGAGAAATCAGAGTCAACGTTTTAGTCCAGTGCCCGTTGCTCAGAACTGTGCTCCAAAATGGCTGATTGGCGTGAAATCGTTGTTCTGGCCCTTGAGCGGTGCAGAAGGACGATGTGAAAAAACTTGTTCTCGCATCTCCCTGTGCAGGTGAAGTTGGCCTGGAAAGAAGTAGGTTATTGGGAATCCTTTCCTACTTGAGCCGGATATCACTGAGAAATGATGCCCTTGGAAACCTGCAGCATTTAATTTTGATGGTGATTCGCATTTGACAGAGTGATCACTAAATCAATCAGAAACAGTTTCTCAAAAAGCCTTTGATAATCTAATACCCTGTACTGGAAGATGCAAACCAGCGGCAGTTGATCAGTTGGGTTGTGAGCGGGAATATGAGAAATGAATGCACTTAGATCCTAGTTCAAATATGGTGAGGGAATACTTATTGGAGAGAAGAGCTTGGACACGTTGGCAGCATGTCGGGAGTTTCTCATCACCAGAACAGCCATGTCAAAAACAGTGAAGTTAGGAGCATTGAGTAAATCCTCACAGACACTGCCTGTGGCTTTGTGGGGTCAATTATGCACGATGGACTGCGAATAAGCAGGAAGCATTTCAATTCCCTCCCTCCGACTTTGGCCGGGCAGCTTCCCTAAAAAACGGTTATGGGTTGTAGACAGGACGCTTCATTGCGTCATTTTCCCAGATTAGGAGCTCGTGTTTTTCCAGACTTCTTCCAAATGTTCGAAGAGAGATATGATGGTATGGATAAAACTTTCCGAAAAATTATCCGGTTATCTGTGTTTCATGATTTTTTTTTACAAGTGTTGTACTATTCATTGATTGTTAATTCTTACATGTCACCATTCAGTTTAACCTTCGTTCTAAATGCATTTTGCGTTGCAGATGAAAATTGGTGGCCAAGACTTGTGAATGGGGGACGCCGCTGTGATGGCCAAGTTGAAATTTACCACAATGGAAGCTGGGGCAGACCACAGAACACCCTGTGGGATCTGAATGGGGCTCACGTTGTTTGCAGACAGCTGGGTTGCGGTTATGCTTTCGAAACATATAACTCTTCCAAGTCCGGGGAGAGCGATGGAATTCTGAGAGTGTATGGTATCCAGTGTCTTGGACAAGAATCGCAGCTCCGAGACTGCAGGATCTCCAGTCCGTTGAACTCAACTGCCACTGACAGCAGTTATGTAGGCGTCTTCTGCTCAGGTGAGAAAAAGCTTCACATTTGAACCTTCTGAGAAATATCAAACCAAATGTCTGATTGCCGAGTATGTATATCACTCGTCTTCAGTGTCACTCAGAACGGTCACTTAACTCCAGTGCAACAGCAGGCGTGGGCCTGATGGATGAGGCTGAGGAACTGATTTTTGTTTTTGCAAGATACAAGCTACAAGCATTTGAAAATGCAGAAGTAAAACTGACACATGTCCATCAGACAGTGGTTAGCATGGGGAGAGTTTAAAGTTGTGATAAGAGTGATGTGTTTCAACGACCTTTATTCAGTCCATAGAGATTTTGGTGTTTCTGAAGGATTGCCTAATATTGTCCGTGGAGGCTAAAAGATCATAATTAAGGTCGAAGATGACGTGCAAGAAGACAGAGTTTGTGCAAAACAGTGGTCTTGAGATTAATCGCATGGGAAACAGTGATACTAATGTTCTATGAGGGCTGGGGTGTCAGTAGTGGGTGGTGTGATGAGGGGCAAGTGAGAAGAGCCTGATGAAATTACAGTAGGACACTAAAGTTTAATTGTCACACCACATTTGCCGTGTAACCAATTTAGACGATCAGCTTCAGTGATGCTTGAAAATGTGACTGAAACTAGCTCATGGAGAAATATTTGTTTTGAGTTGAAATTTCCATCGAGTGTTGGATGGGCGATTGGACAGGAAACCACTGGGATACAGATGTTTGGAAACGGATGCACGATGGGTGATTAGTGAGCTACTAGATGAAACGTAAATTGTTGTGTTGATAAATAGTGAGAAGAATAGCCTTAGATTGCATAAATATGCCGACAGATGCTTGGAAAGGCATCAGTGGTGAATGACGTTCAACACATACAAGTGTAAGGTGGCTTATTGAAGCATGACAAACCAAGGGAAGGTCCGGTATGAACAGTCATCGGACGCTGAAGCACAGCCATTCTCAGAGGAAACTTGATGTGTACATGCACCAATCTGCTGGAACACAGGGACATTCAGATTAAGTG
Source organism: Stegostoma tigrinum (assembly GCF_030684315.1). Lineage (NCBI taxonomy): Eukaryota > Metazoa > Chordata > Chondrichthyes > Orectolobiformes > Stegostomatidae > Stegostoma > Stegostoma tigrinum. The sequence goes on along the minus strand of NC_081396.1, from coordinate 16,287,250 downwards.
GTTAGGAAGGAAGATCGAATACTTGCCTTCAGCATCCGAGGCATGAAGTATAAGAGTGCGGAGCCCTTGCTGAAAGCGTCTTAAACTTCTTTTCGGCCAAAGGTACAAGAGTGAATGTGGCCATGGAATGTATATTCATGGAGGGACACTGTTTCACTGGAGAGGATTTTGCTCGGCATGGAACATTTTAATGACGGTACCAGTTAACGAATCTATTGTTACATTCGCTCCCAGCTAAACAAATTCTTTGTTCACAGTGACTTAATATGCTGGAGGTGCAGAACTCGTAGGTCCTATTGAGCTGCAGCTGCTTGGCCTTTTGCTCATTCATAATTTAACAGGTCCAACACAGGCGCTGGTGAAATGATTTTCCGAACCACAGTATCGATAAATTTCTCTGAGAACTCCTTTTCTCCGAACCTGTCCTTGCCGAATCTTACAGCTGACACTTTGACAATGTTTTTTGGACCGCTGACCTCTGACCAATTTTCGTATGAAGGATGGAGTGCTATCGCTCCTGTTTATGTGTTGCAGCGTTTTGTTCCGCTGTATATCTCAGTTATAAATGTTGAATGAAGCATGGGAATATATTGTAAGAACAGAATATTCTGGGTTGTATAAAGTCACTGTCAATGTCTCAATCGAGTTTTGGGGCAGTGATGCAATCAGACTTGTGCCAGTATCTATGTGCTGTGCATTCTTGCTGAAAGGATTGACTTAATCTCTTGATGTTGTCAGATATTCTGTTTCAAGCTTTTGTTACATGTTACAGGAAAATGTAAGACTCACCTTACCTCAATCAAAAAGTAATTGAACGAAGAAGGATTTCGTTATTGAAAGTATAATAATCGGTTTTATTGTTGAACAGAACACATGCAGTTAAGGCTATCTGATAGTGGAAACTCATGTGTTGGCCGAGTGGAGATTTACTACAAAGGAACGTGGGGATCTGTTTGTGATGACTCTTGGGATGTGATGGACGCTGAAGTGGTTTGCAAACAGCTGGGTTGTGGAAATGCACTGCACGTGGCACTTCCTTCCTCCTCCCCACCGGGCTCAGGCCCAGTTTGGTTGAAAGATGTGAAGTGTTCCGGAAACGAATCGTTTCTCTGGGAATGTCCTTCAGTGCAACTGCGTCACCAGGATGACTGTTCTCACAAGGAGGATGTGAGAGTTATGTGCTCAGGTGAGACCACTCTCGGTGTTGTCACTCTCCACCAGTGTCAGAGACGAGGCTTCAGAGTGAACTGGGGAGTATGAACAGCAGAGGGAGCAATTGATCACAATGGCCCATCTCAGGACCATCCTGCACGAGTGATCGGAGATAGTATTTAATCGACATTAAAGCCTCCTTCCATGGATATATTCCGTTATCATATACTTGCCAAAATAAGTGCAGAGGAAGAATTTATGTTTCATTATAAGCAGCCCGGATGAATGAAGCATTACCCAAAATGTCCACTAGGGATCTCATAACAAACTTCTGTTTGTGGTCTTTGGTTCGCTCGCCAGAAATATCATTCCTGTCCGTGTAACAATCGATCACTCTATGGTTCTATATCAGGTCAATTCTTAGTTTGGAATGAGTGATTCCCCTCTTGCCCTTTTAACCACATTTCGCCACCTTAGACGTGGCCGAATTAAAACATTACCACCTGCTGGTCGCACATACTGCCCATCTCTTAACATGTACTTGCCTTTTTCACGATCTTCCTGCTCTGTTACTTTACTCCACAGTTTGTTGTCAGTTCGAATGTTTGCAATTGTCTCGGGCTAACCAAATCCAAATTGTTCTCCCCGATATTAAACAGCTATAATATCAGTCCCGGTTCCCCGAGATTGCACTTCCACTCTTCTGAAAATTTCACATACTTCTTTGACCTGACTCATTTTTTTTTGCTGTACATTTCTTCGCGACAAATTTTCACACTCAATCCTTTCAAGATTCCAGTAGTCCCTCGCTGCATGACTTTTAAAACTCCATGAGCGATGCATCTTCTGCCCTGGTTCTGCTTTGTACGTCGGTAACTTCTTCCAATCGTATAATAAGGCATTTCATGCATTGTATTCATTTACAAGACTGGAGTTGAGTGTTAAATGACGGACACAGCAATGCACCGAAGACATAAACAAACTATGAATTGGATATCTGTTGTTGTATGAACAGAGCACAAGGAGATGCGGCTGGTGAATGGAAAACATTGCTGTGAGGGGAGAGTGGAAGTGTTCTACAATGAGACCTGGGGGACAGTGTGCTCGGAGAGTCTGGATTACCACGATGCGGAAGTGATTTGTAAACAGTTGCACTGCGGTGCCCTCCAATCCATTGATCATGAAGCTCAGATATTCGGAGCCGGAACAGGACCTATTTGGCTTGATGAGATAGAATGCCTTTCAGACGAGTCGACCCTGTGGCAATGTCAGAGAGATCCGTGGGGACAACACAACTGTAAACACACGGAAGATGCCGGTGTTGTTTGTTCAGGTAACTCTACAAACGCTCTCAATGTTTGGGTGTCATGTGAAACACTGATTTCGAGTAGAGTTAGCACATTTTTCCTCTTAACAGAGAGCGATGCGACGAAGGACCGGCTCCTCAAATCAAATTCTTGCCATCAACCATCAGGTACGTCCTCATCATGAAGGCACCAGCAAACACAATCCTACTCCTGCTTTGTACTGCATTTAAAAGTAACCTGTTCTGTGCCACAGATTCGCAACATAGCGTGCGCCTGGATGGTGGCAGCAACAACTGTAAAGGGAGAGTGGAGATCAAGTGCGATGAACGCTGGGGCACATTGTGTGGGGATTCCTGGGATATAACTGATGCCAATGTTGTCTGCGGACAGCTGAGATGTGGCTTCGCTCTATCGGCCCGAGGGGGGCCCGCTGTCTCCCTGGGTGAAGGTGTGATCTGGCAGAATGATGTGAAGTGCAAGGGAAGTGAATCCTCTCTTGCCGAGTGTCTCTCCCCAGCTCCAGCACAAAGGGAATGCAATCACAAGGAAACTGCCAGTGTGACCTGTTCTGGTAAGGACGATGCTGACCGTTGATCTTCAATGTCACAAATTAGTGCCGACATTTGCCCTCTGGTATTGAATTTCACCTTCATGAATATTTGTGCAATCTCTTCCACAGGGCCCTATTTGATGTCGACTTCCCCCTCACTTCCACCTGCGGGTATTTATAATGATACTATTTTAAATGTTTGTGTTGGCGTTACGTTCCTGATAAATGACATTAACGCTACTGACATTTTCATGAATTTGAAGTTTATGTCGGCATTTAATCATTGATCAATCCTTTGAAAGTATACAAAGCAGCCTCTAACTAAGCTAAACTTCTCTCTAATCTCTTCTTTAAGGACAGGGAAGCGAATCCATTTCCATGCCTGTTGTCGTCTGTTTATCGTTAGGAGCTCTGTTGATCCTTGATTTGTTGGCACTACTAGTGGTCATGTGGAGGCGATTGCAAATGAAAGGTGAGCCTCACACTTAGCGAATGACCTAACACCCAGTCAGTTATCTTGCTCATTATGTTGTCGGAGCTAGAGAAAGCTCTTTCACTTTTCCATCAGTTACCCTAAATGGTGACGGGTGTGAGGCCATTTCTGGCTTTTTGATTTTTTTCAAGGGGCTTTACCCATTGAAACGCCAAATATGGCTTTGAGACAAGGATATAATACTTTAATAAGAACATTGTGGAGATAAAAGAAAATGCAAATTGTGTCAAATATTCATCAAATCCCTCAGTACCAGTGGATCGAAACAGAATGAACGTTTGATGTGGTTTTATACCAAATGATTTTCAATGGGAAGTAAATGTGAAGACTGAACATTTATCTTTTGTTAACTTTTTGACAAAACTCCCGAACAACTTGTTGCTTTTCGCAATGTACATTTAAGATTCATTGAGAGGTCCGCTCACTCCCTGTAATTGTTTATTCACAGTTTGTTTTCCTTAGCAGTTATTAGGGTTCTGGGAGCTGATGCCAGAACCTACGATGAGAGTATTAAGCGCCTTTTTAGGCTTACTTTCAGAAATCCAACAATTGATTCCCCCTGACTGGCCAATTAAAACATCCTTACACTTTGCAGTGGTTGAAAAGCATTTGCCTGGGAATGATTTTCCACGAGAGGGCAATGGCAAGCAACACGAATAATCCTCATTTTCTAGACTTTTCACTTTGTTTTCAGTTTAACTTATACACAGAAAACAAAAGTATACAAAGTGTGAAGCTGGATGAACAGAGCAGGCAAAGCAGCATCTCAGGAGCACCTCCTGCAGTGCCACAATGATGCCACCCGAAGGTTGCAGGAACAGCACCTCATAATCCGTTTGGGAACCCTGCAGCCCAATGGTATCAATGTGGACTTCACCAGTTTCAAAATCTCCCCTTCCCCCACTGCATCCCAAAACCAGCCCAGCTCGTCCTCTCCCCCAACTGCATACCGAAACCAGCCCAGCCTGTTCCCCCCAGTCCCTAACCTGTTCTTCACCTCACCTATCCCTTCCTCCCACCTCAAGCCGCACCTCCATTTCCTACCTACTAACCTCATCCCGCCTCCTTGACCTGTTCGTTTTCCCTGCACTGACCTATCCCCTCCCTACCTCCCCACCTCTACTCTCCTCTCCACCTATCTTCTTTTCTCTCCATCTTTGGTCTGCCTCCCCCTCTCTCCCTATTTATTCCAGAACCCTCTCCCAATCCCCCTCTCTGATGAAGGGTCTAGGCCCGAAACATCAGTTTTTGAGCTCCTGAGATGCTGCTTGGCCTGCTGTGTTCATCCAGCTTCACACTTTGTTACCTTGGATTCTCCAGCATCTGCAGTTCCCTTTATTTCTGAAACAAAAGTGTATACTTCGTTTATGGTTGTGATTGTCAATGATGTTCTCCGTAATTCATTTGTCTCACGTTATTATTTCCAACGAATGGAAACAATTGTACATTTGTGTAATCACAGCATTCAAATATTGAGAGACTGTAGGAACTGTCGATGCTGGAGAATCGATGTAACAAGGTGTAGAGCTGGATGAACACAGCAGGCCAAGCAGCATCAGAGGCGCAGGAAAGCTGACACTTCGGATCTAGACCCTGAAAATACTAATACATTTTCTATCACCTGAGCATTTTTTTTGGCTGGCACCTATATCCTGACCATTGATTTGTCACCTTCCAACAGTTGTCAATGTTGTTTTGTCTATTTATCGTTCATGAATTAAAGATATTTACCATTTTTTCCATGCCATAAGCAATTTCTATGGCCACTGACATTTACCGTCTCATACAGCATTATCAGCTGATTTTTTTTTTCGAATGAACGTTTGCACCTGTTGGTGGCGATTCCTAATTCGAGCAGAGCTGACGGTGTACTTCCAAACCCATCACATCTTAGTCTCTACGTTTAACAGAATAAATTCCACAAAATGATAAGACATGACGATTAATCATGATCTGTTCACTTGATTTTCTACACGGGCTCTGCCCTCACTGATCAGCCAATGTTGTGTCTATATTCTCTTCTCCTGCCTTGCATGAACCGTAAGAGTTTCACATTAATGCTGCTTCAGAAATAAACTCAGCTTTACTGCGAGAGTTCAGCTACAAATGCTAACCTGTCTATCCTTCCTTCAACAGGCCTATGCACTGGTAACAGAGACTCAAGTCTTGGTTTGTACCAAGGAATTTACGAAGAAATTTCGAATATTCCCTCCGGCAAGAAGACGGATCAGGAATATGGACCAGGTATATACTGTCTCCTTCATAGTGAGTCGCTACTGGATAAGTATGGCCTCCCTTCAATTTCAGTGATCAGTGAAGTGATTGAGCTTGATTATTTGTTAAATCTCTGCCCTCGTGTGAAGGAAATGATCATAGAGAATAAATCCCAGTTTGTTTTAGATCGAGGAAAAATTGCAGTTCGATCATTCCCAAAGACCTTCATCCCTGACAGCTTATTTCTGACATTTGTTAGTAAATACAGACAGAACTATCTTTCACAGATAACAAGGTGTAGAGCTGGGTGAACACAGCAGGCCAAGAAGCATCAGAGGAGCAGGGAGTTTGACGTTTCAGATCTGGACACATCTTCAGTAAAAAAAGGCCCTTCTGAAGTAGGGTCTCGGCCCGAAACGTCAACATTCCCGCTCCTCTGGTGCTGCTTGGCCTGCTGTGTTCATCCAGCTCCACACCTTTTTATCTCGGATTCTCCAGTATCTGAAGTTCCTACTACCCCAGAACTATCTCTCACATACGACACTCTTTTCACTCTGACTCCTTCGGTTATCTAAACAATAACTACTGATTGAACGTGCAGTAACATAATCTTCGTCTCGAGCCTCACTTACACAGTACATAGAATTACAAGTGAAATTCAGGAATTAATATGAAAATGAACATGAACAATCACAGAAGTGCAAACAGTACAGATGAATTCCTTTCAGTACATTGCGTGTAAGCCTGGTAGTACCTTGTAACAAACAATTCTAATAAAACAAAATATTTTACTTCATTTAAGTAGGAACAACAGATATATGGATAGTTATCTAAAGGTTTGACACGTTTGGTGTTCACCAAGTGTGTAAATATCCTAAAAGGGAGGATTACTTCCCGAGCCTGGTGATCGTGAAGAGTCAAATCAGGTAGATAATCGAATTATAATAAATACTGGATCATTTTTTTTTATTTTGACAAACATATCGTTGTAATAAAGCTGAGAAGGGTCACTGCATAAAATATAGAACAAACAGCAGAGTACAGGCCCTTCAGCCCACGATATTGTGGTGATCCAGTATCTGACTAAGATCAGTCTACCCTGCATACCCTACATTTTGGTATCGTCCTTGAGCCAATGCCTCTTATCGTTATAACACCTCTATTATGTCATCTCTCATTTTTCTTTGCTTCAACGAAAAACATCCGAGCTCCCTCAACCATTCCTTATAAGACCTAGCCTCCAGTCCAAGCAGCATCCTCGGAAATCTCCTCTGCATTCTCTCTAAAGCTTCCGTATCTTTCCTATAATGAGTTGATCATAACTGAACACAATATTCCAGGTGTGGTCTGACCTGAGTTATACAGAGCTGTACTATAACCACATGGCTCTTACACTCAACTCCCCTGCCAATGAAAGCCAACACGCCATATGCCTTCTTTACAGCCCTGTCAACTTGGATAGCATCCATGGACGTGGACACCAAGATCCCTCTGTTCCTCCACACTGTTGAGAATCCTGTCAAAAGCTGGTATTCTGCATTCAAATTCGACCTTCCGAAATGAATCACATCTCATTTTCACACGTGAACATCATTGAAATGATTAATGGCATTTTCAAACTGAGAAACAATTGAATGAAATATTCTGAGGAACGATGCATAAAATAACCAGAAAATGACAGTTGTCAAATAGAAGAAATGTGCATTTTTTCAAATCAAACTGAAAAGCGAATCAGAGATATTGAAGGAAATTGCTGGGAATCTGAGGGCGTTGGGCTCACTTTGTCATATACTCTCAACTAATTGTCTAAATTACAGATTACGTCATTGAATGTAACGTGTATGATGCATTTGTCTGTTCTACAAGTGACTGTTTGATGTGAGGACTAAAATTTGCTTCCCATCTCCCATTCCAGTGATTTGGCATTTCCCTGTAGCAGAACCACCTCATTCTGTGCATTGAATGCTTTCCCATTATAGGTTCTATTGAAAATGCTCCAGTATTGCTACAGGCACAGTGAAACAAAAATGCTTCCATTTTTCACGGTCCAATTAAGGTCAAAATACATGAAAGCATAGTCCATATATCTGTGTGATTTATGAGCAAATTTAGGTCATTTGGCACATCCAGCCTGTTCCACCATTGTATCATGATTGAGAAAACCCTCAACAACTTTCTGCTGGCTTCTCACTGGACGTTCATCATCATCGAACCCGTACTGTGTGGAAACAGCCCATTCGACCCAACAAGCCCTCACTGACCCTCAGAGTTCCCACCCGGACTCATACCCCCAATTTACACACCCCTGAAGAGTATGTGCAATTCAGCACAGTCAATCCACCTAGGCTGCAGATCTTTGGGCTGTGGGAGGAAAACAGAGCCCCGGAGGAAACCGACCTGGACACAGGGAGAACGTGCAAAGTCCACACAGACGGTCACCTGGGGGTGGAATCGAACTGTGTCCCTGGTGCTGTGAGGCAGTGCTGATCACTGAGGCACCGTGCCACCCTTATTGCCCTTATCAATAAGTAATCACTATGTCTCTGTCTTAAAGTTACCCAATGACATGGTCTCCATAGCCTTCTGTGTCAATGAGTTCCACAGATTATCCAACCTCTGCCTCAGCAAATTCCGCCTCAAGACATACCTAAAGGATACTTGCTTCATGAGGAGATTGAAGCTGACAATGAACCTCCTTTTTTGCTATTTATTTTCCAGTAAATTATGCTTCCATCGACTCACTCAATCGCATTGAATACTACACCAGCCACAGCCTGCCTGATCATAATCCGGGATCAGAAAATCCTGAGGAGATCTCCGACAGTATTCCAGGTTTGTATGTGTGCACTTTCTGTCAGCTCACTTCCATCCTTCTTTCCCACTGCCTTTCTGAGTGCTTCTCAAATTTATTTCGCCCCTTTTGCCCAACACCCTGACAAACGGGGAATCCCAGATTCCCACCGGCTTCTGAGTGGAAGCAATTTTATTTTCAAACTCTTGTAGTCCTATCTTTCCTTCCCTGAAATCTATGCCCTGATCTTTGATCTCTCCAATACATTACATTCTGTCTAACTCCAACTTCGCCCTTCATAATTGCATGCAGCAAAATACTGTCTATCTCTCAGTGTCCTCATATCGAAGGAAAACATATGAAAGGAGGAACAGGAGCACCTATTCAGCCCCTTGAGTCCGTTTTGTTAGTCGATGAGATTATGGCTGTCTGTTGTGTGGCTAAAATCCAGCTACCTGCCTTCGGACTATATCGATTAATTTTTGATCACCAAAAAAATCTCTGTCTCCCATTTAAAATTTATAACTAATGTTAAGGTCAATTGCTTTTTGAGGAATATATTTTGAAAACACTCCCAGCCTTTGTTTTTCCTTGGCATCTCCTGAACGACCTGGCCCTGAATCCAAAAACTCAAAACTTCAACCAATATCAATGTTTCATCTTAATTTATCCGTTCTTTTTGTTTTTAACACCTTGGAGAAATCTATCTTTAATTTTCTAATTTCTGGACAAAAAGACCTAATGTGCTGCTCATCTTTGCTCTGTCATGCCCCCAATGACCCCTGAACTAACTAACTCTTTAAATCCCATATCCTTCCGCACTCATGTTATATCCCAGTTAGAATCTCCTCTTCCACCACTTGGCGTTGTGTGGTACAGTTTGTGTCAGTGATAATCATCTTTTCCTCCAAGGTCAAGTTCCTGGCGATTATAATGGTGTTGGGATTGAAGATGCCGAATCTCAGGATGGCCAGGCTCTTCTAGACAATGATCCTGATGAACCGCCCACACTGACAAATTCTGACAATGGTTTTTGCTCAGTTGGTGAGTAGATTTGCAGTTACTCCCACCTTAATTACAGTCGCTCTCATCATAACCAGTGCTCTGTGCGAACGTACTGCCTCAATTCCTACCCATTCTGGAATCAATATTGTGTTTGCTGGAAGTCTAAGAACAACATAGATAGTTTTTGGAGGTTTCTCTCCACAAGCTGTCATTGTGAACGAGCTGCATTACTGAACAGGATTCTCTATTTAAAGGCAAGGAAGTTCTGATTTTTAAAAAAAAATGTCGATATCAATGAGACATTGCATTTTTGTCAGCTCTTTGAATAGCCAAATCTACGTTTCCCATATGATGAATGACAAGTCTGCAAAACTGCTTTTGTCAATCGATCACAAATTGCTTGACCGATAAATATGAATGGTGGAGATTTATGTGTTCGGAGTTTTAACTGTTGCAGTTGTTTGGGCTGATGGGGAAGACAGGCACAGGGGACATTTAGTTTGAAAATTAAAACAAAAATAGAGCTTGGTTCGACGTGGTTGTTCTGTGTAACTGCACGCAGAGTAATTCCTGACGCGAAACGAGTGTCTCTGACTTGAACACTGTAAACGCCTATACCTCATGGGCATCTTTGTCACTAAAACGCAGACTATCTCTTCAGCTGCTCAGCCATTTTCAAATACCTGTTGGAGCAAACGACTGCAAAATTCTCGGCTTCTTTGGTGACCATTCTCTCGTTCATTCACTCGTGTCATTCTCGCCGTTACCCCCAGACCCTACTGAAGTCCTTTCTTGGCTAATTACCTTTTGTGCGATCTGCCCTCCAACATGTGGCTTTTACCACATTGCCAACCCGGAACTGCATCCCGTTTCGTTCCATTCCCTCTTTAACGTCACTTCTTGCTAATGTTTCTCAAGCAGGAAACACAAATCTTCACATTCAATTTCTCCACCTGTAGATCCAAGTTATGTAATATTAGTACACACAGTATTAAAATCATAAATGAAATCCCAAGTGATTGTGAAAGTTACTATCAACCTGACTGAAGGACCAATGACAAGAGACACACGGTTGAAAATAGAAAGGCAGGAAGTTTAGGGAGGATATGAGGTAAACAAGTATTACCTGGCCAGTGTTGTGTGCCTGGCATATAAAATCTGTGAGATAGGTCAGGCGTGATGACTGCAAACTGTTAAAACATACTTGCGAGTGTACTAGATGTGCTATAACATTGACCACTCCGGCCGTGGCGTAGGAATGTGAGACTTGTTCAGCGAGTGGCTTGTTTTCGGCAGCACACACTCCCTGGGCTGGCAGGGCTTTTCTGTACTGCGTGATTCGAATTTTATATGGCACAGCCTTTGACCTGGCAACATAATCCTGCTGAACATCACGCCAGCTATGTCCATCTCTCATTGAAGCCAAATTATAATTCAAACATCTCAGCTCAGGGCATCACATGCATTGGATGTTTTTTAAGTGTTAGCTCTGATGGCCGCTCAGAAAATCCATTCTTTTCCTTCTGATCACGCACGTATCCATGTTGCCTTCTGAACTGAAATGCACCGAAAGTGTGACACAATTTTTTACAGCAGAAATGTCAAGCCGATAAGAGCTACCTTTCCTCATTGATTAAAATGTTCCCAGAAAAAAAAAGCGGGGAGAGTGGACTGCCCTGGAGGTCTATAGAATTGTGGAATGCTTTCAGCATAATGTAACGTTGAAAATCATCAGAAAAAGCGTGGCACATGTCTATCAGTCAAAAGAATCGATGCTTGAGAGGGGAATTTTCTAATTAATGTAGGAAAGCAAAATGTTATCGCATCATTGAAGTTATTTAATTTGTTTTTCCAGAGGGAAATAAATCATAAACATTTCTTTATGTTGCGCTTCTTACCAATGCTCCAAATGCTAACTCCTGCATGTCCAATGATCTTCTTTTGGAAGTGTTCTTCTCTGTTGTAGTTTAAGATAAGGCACAGCAAACATGTGCACAGCAAGTTCTCACAAATCAGAGGCGGTAATTAATGTTCATTTCGTGAGACTCTCGAATGTAGAAGAAATATTATCCGAGTGATCACACCTCGAATGCTCTACAAGGTAGATTCCCGGCTGTCCTTTATATCCAACTGAGAACATAGGCTCTGACAACACACTTCAAAGTTCCTTTTAGAAGATGGCCCTTCATCTTTCTGACATTGAGGAGGCAGACATAGTCTATTTCCGCCCCCCACCCAACAATTCCCTGAAGTTTCGAGCTTTAGCTGGGGAATGACAGGTTCATGTGATGTAAATAGAGTCACAGATGACATGACCTCAAGTGAACGCCACCTACTTTCTTTATCATTTCAGGTAAATGTTAGAGTCTATTTCATCACGGGACGTACTGAGGCCAAGAATATTGCGCAACGTCTTCCATTCTGACTTCCAAAACGCTGAAGCTTGTTTTTTTCATAAAATAAGCTGCACATGATTATAATTGAGCAGCATTTGCTTTGCAATGAACTGATTACATTTGGATGCGCTTCCACTGTTTATTTGATTGTGCAGTAATGGCTTAAAAGGCAAAGTAGACCGAAAACTTGAAGATTATTTTTGTGGCTGTATTAATCACGTAATTCATTTCTCTATTCGACTTAATTGTTTTCCAAATGGGGATGACGTCCCTGTCTTTTATCAATGAGTTATTTTAAGGAATTCGACGTGTCATTGATTTGCTTTTTCAAACGCCATTAAGGAGGGTAGACAACTTGTTGATGAACTGGGAATCTTTCTGTAAGTGATGATGTACAGTGTAAATTGAATTTCATCAATAAAAATGCAGCGATTTCATGTTTGTTTTGGAATTCTGTGCCTATTTATAGACGTCATTCCCGAAGGCATTGCGTGTGAGTGTCAGTGAATGGAAGTGTGAGTGTGTGTTTGTGTGAGTGAGCGAGACTGAGTGCAATTATTTTCAAATATGTAACTGTATGTGCGACTGAGTGTAATTGTGTTTGTGGGAGTGGTTTGTGAGGCTTAATGAAGGAGGTAAATAAATGTCAGAAGTCTTGGAAACATTAAGGGATGGACAGATCAGCAGTTCCCAGAAAGTGGCAATACAAGTAGAATAGATGATTAAGAAAGCGTGTGCCACGCTTGCTATCATCAGTCGAGGCATAGGAGTTATTTTTCAAGTTGGGGGAGGCTTGCTATTGAGCTTTAGTTAGACAGCATGTGCAATTTTTTTTAAAGTTCTGGTCAGCACACCACCAAAGGGAGATAACGTTTTGGGAAAGGCTGCAGGAGCGTTTTACCTGGAGGCTTACAGTTTTGGAGGGTACTGGCTCTGAGGAAGATAGATCAAATTTGGTTTGTTGTCACTTGAATATCAGACGCTGAGAGGAGGCCTGACAGAAATTCAGAAATTGATGAGAGCCACCGATATTCGGAATTTTTTTTTCCTCGGGTAGAAATGTCAATTGTGAAGGGATACAGGTCAAAGAAACATCTTGACGGTTATGTGAAGAGGAAAGGAATAAAGGAAAGAGACACAGAGGAACAAAAGCCTATGCTTTAAAGAATTGCATCTTATGTCACTACATTCTTCATGACCCAATGTGCCTGTTCCTGTGTTGGACTGTTCTTTAATTTCGATCCGTTAGCTGCCGGATTGCTTCGCTCTTTCTGTAACTTACTGTTGATATTGTTCATCATGTAAGTAAACTGTTTTGGTAGCTTCAATAAGTTGACTATTCATTTTTAGTCTGTCGTCATACACTGTCAATACGCTAAAAATCCTATTCTCTGACAGTTTAGAAAATGTATCATTGACCAGAGGGGAGGGTGCAGTTGTGGGCTCCTGCTCAAAGTGTGGTGGAAATTTTCTCACTGCCTTGCAGATTGGGTGCAGGTGAGGTGGAGGAATAAATATTTGGGTGAACATTAATTTGTGGGTGAATGCCAAAATTCGGCAGGAGGCAGCATCGATCGGACAAAAGTGCTCGGAGTATCGAAAGATATTGTTTGAAGAATAAAACAACTGTGTTACCTGATGTCGAAAACCGGCCCTTTTCTGTAGTGGCGAAGGATGGCCACCAGAGGGTGGAATTGTATCACTTTGAATAAAGAAGGAGCAACTGGGACGCACTGAATGAGAGACAACAGGAACTGCAGATGCTGGAGAGTCCGAGATAACAGGGTGTGGAGCTGGATGAACACAGTAGGCCGAGCAGCATCAGAGGAGCAAAAAAGCTGACGTTTCGGGCCTCGGCCCTTGACCATCAGCGTTACCTCACGGTAAACAAAAGAAGGACAGGCAGAGGGAAATAGGGAAAGGGTTCAACGCACTTTCAGTGGATTCACCCCCAAACTGAGAGAGATAGGCACAGAAAGACTCTCTGTAAAACTCTTGGTCTTAACTGTCTCTTTTTTTTCTCTCTGCCTCTCTTTGCTGCCAATATTTGTTTTCAAAATATTGCCCCCAAATGTCTGCCCCTCAAACATTGCACAGCTCCAAAATGTTGCCCCCTGCCGAACTTGCCACCTGTGTCCCATTGCTCTTCGTCTTACCGGAAATTCTCGATGAGTATCAGAGCTGAGTGGCCCTGGCAGAACCCAAACCGGGCGCCATGAGGGTGTTATTGCTGAGCAGATGCTGTTTTATAGCCATGCCAATGAGACCTCCCCTCACTTTAGTGATGATTGAGGGAGGACAGTCTTGGTGGTAATTGACCGGGCTGGATTCATCCTTCTTTTGCTTCACGCGGCGTATCGGGGCAAATTTCAACTTTGTTGGAGAGTTGACAGCGTTGTAACTGTACTGGAACAGCTTGTCGTGTGCTGCATCAATTTCTGGAGCACAAACCCTCATTAACATTTCCGGAATTTTGTCAGGACCCTGAGCATTTTTTTCAGTATCCAATGGCTCCATGTGGAGTGAATCTCATTGGCTGAAGTTTAGTTTTTTTTTAAACGATGTTAATTTTAACGCTGCTGTCCAACTGCTGTAAGTTGATCTGGATGGTATCAAGTTTCTCGAGTGTTATTGGGGCTGCACTAATCCCGGCAAGTGGGGAGTATACAGTCCTGGCTTTTACTTGGTATAATTTCGAAAGAATTATAGGAGCCAGGAGGCGAGTTACTCGCCAGAGTATTCCTAGTTTCTGACATGCTCTTGCAGCTATCGTTTTTATGTGGTGAGTCCAGTTGAATTTCCAGTCAATGATAAATCCCAGGATGTTGACAGTGAGCAACTCATTGAAGGTAACGCCGTTGAAAGCCAAGGAATGTTGATGGTTATGATGGTCATAGCGTGGCATTTAGATGGCTGAAACTTGCCACTTGCCAGCGTAAGCCTGGACATTTTCCAGAACTTGACTGCAACCTGTAATGGAGTACATTCCATACCTCAGTTTCTTTTGAAATCGTTTCACTCTCACCTTGAACTTATGCTGTTGAGCTTTGAACGCCCCTCACTCGGCGATAACAGCATTGGCTGTTCAACTTACCCATGCCCGATTTTCAGAAACGTCCGAAAGGTTAAAAGCCTATTCACCCTCTCCCTGCAAGTAAAACCCCCCAGTCACTCCTACTCCAAGTTTTAAAGTTATGCTGATCATTAACCAGAGTTATGTTACAGTCTAACTATCTCAAAAATGTGTCAGCTGGCGCTTAAGTCTGAAGATTAGCTCTGATTTTGTAATGAGACGGGACATTTGTTCCTTTGCAACACTAACATTTTACACCCAGGCAACAGAATCATCGACCTGAAAATAATCGGAAAATAAATACGTCAGTTCCTTAAGGCATCAAACGCAACTCTGTGAAATGCTTGTGATACATGTGGGAGGTAGAAGGGGAACAGAAAATGCTACACTGAACGACAATGGTTTTAATAAAGCAATTCAAAATCCCCTCATGCTAGATTGTGTCGATAGTAATATGAAATTGACAAGGAATTGGAAAGTTTGTTAGAAAATTGATTTGGCGTTTGAGGGCAGAGTGTGCCAGTCCAGGCGTGGTTTCTCCTGAACAGGAGGCCTGTGATCAGTAGCGTTCCACGAGGATCCGTGCAGAGACCCCTGTTCCTTCCACTTTGTACACATCGTTTGAATGAAAGTGCAGGTGATCTGTCCAATCGGTTTGCAAATAACGTGATATTTGATGGAGTTGTGAATAGTGAGGAAGGTTATCAAAGGCGGCATCATGTTACAGTTTGGCTAGAAACCGGGCTGAAGAATTGGCGAATAGTATTTTACCTGTGGAGCGACAGGGATGCTTTTTGGGAGATTAAATGCGACGACAAATTACAATGTAGATAGCGGATCTTACGGAACATTAAAGTCCAAAGAGTCCACATCCATAGATCTTTGAAATTAGCAAGGCGAATAGATAATTTGGGAGAGAATGCACGTGGCGTGCTTCCCTTTCTCAGTCGCGATATTCAGTACAAGTGTTGGCAAGTCATGTTGCAAATGCATGACACGCTAATCAGACAGTATTTGTAGTATAGTGCACTTTTCTGTTCGCTGCACGGTCGGAAGAATGTGGGGGATTTGGAGAGACTGCATTGGAGGATGAGCAGAACATTGCCTGGATAGGAGTGCATCAGCTACAAGGACATGCTAGGTATGATTGGGCTGTTTCATACATGTGTGCGAAGCTGAGGAGGCGACCTGATAAACCCATATAAAAACTATGAGAGAAATGGATAAAGAGGATTGTCGGAATCTCCATAGGGTGGATGTGTCAAGTACCAAAGGCACAGTTTTTAAGGTGAGAGTAGGAAAGTTTAAAAGACATGGGTGAGGAAGGTTTAAAAAAGAGAAGTTAGTATCTTTGTACAGTGTGTTGGCACGGGAGGTGCTAATGAGCAGGTATTCCACCCTAGTTGTAAAGGCATTTTGTACAGTTGCATGAACAGGTCGAGAGTGGAAGCATGCACACCATATGAAGGCAGATGGAATTAATTAAGAGTACAATCATGTTGAGCTGAGAAACCAATTCCTGCAGTTAGAGAAAGCAAGAACTGCAGATGGTGGAGTAGATGATAATTGGAGCCAGATCTGAAGGACGGACCCGATCCGAAACGTCAATTTTCCTGCTCCTCTGATACGGCCTGGCATGATGTATTCCTCGAGTTCCACACTGTGTTTTCAATTCCTGTGGTCTACTGTTCTATGTTCTTTGTGATGATCATATCTTTTCCTGACATTGGCGCTCAATGTCATTCTCTGTCAACTTCCCACATCTCACTCCTTGCTTCTAATTCGTGTGGCTGTCCCTGTTTAGCATCTAACTGTGACAGTGACTTTCATGCCTTGCATGTGGTCCATATCCTCTGTTGCATGTCTCTTCATCTGCTGGTCCAAATGCCTTGTAACTTTGATATCATATCTGTTCCTAAGAACTCCCATGGTTGCACATTCCAGTCACTACTTGACCAGTGTGACATATACAGTTATTTGTAGAGCCCCGTGTTTTGTTTCCGACTACAGAACCTCAGGGTTCAGCTACATAGTTCGTTGAAAGTTTCGTCACAAATTGACAGGGTGGTTGAGAAGGTTTTAAGCATTCTTGCCTTTATTGCACAGATCATTGATTCTTGGAGTTGAGACATCATTTTGAGGTGGTACAGGTTGTTGGTGAGGGGACTTTAGGAGTACTGTGTACGATTCTGTTTGCCTGTTTGTCATCAATATTTTATTGAATTGGAAAGGGTTCAGAAAAAGATTTATCAGGATGTACTGATGCTGGAGGATTTTTATGATAATGACAGACTGTGTAAACTGGGGCCATCTTCAAAAGAGCACATCAGACTGAGGGGTCGATATTTATAAAATAATAAGCAGCATCTAGAAGATGAATAGGAATGGTCTGACCACTAGGGAGCTTAAAACTAGTGGGCACACTTTAACGTTGACAGGAGCAATATTTAACAGGGACGTGGCCGATGCAGATACAATTGCATTTTCTAAAAGACATTTGTGCAGGTGGATGAATAGGGTACAGTTAATGGGATATCGGCCAAATGGAGACAAGCGGGACCAGTTTAGATGTGAAACTTGGTTGGCAAAGACAAGTTGAAATGAAAGGCCTGTTTCCATTCCGTATGATTGTTTCTTCTTTAACAGTTTCCGTTTTCAACTTAAACATGTCTCCACCAATATTTGACATTCCCAACATGCGGGAAAAATAGTCTCCAACAAACTACCTTATCCATGCCTCTCCTAATTTGATAGACTTTTCTCAGGTGTCCCTTTAACTTCGGACACCGAAGTGAAAATAACTCAAGTTTGTCCAATGTTTCCTTCTGGCGAATGCATTCCAATCCAGTCAACAGCCTGGTAAAACGCTTTTGTCACCTTTCCAAAGCACCCACGTCCTCCTGGGCGAGCGGTGACATTAGATAAGCGCACTGTGATGACAGTGTAAGGTGGAGATGGATATTACATAGACCTCAGGCTCAGGGTAAAAGCTGAGAACAACATCATGGGCCAATGGGCCTGCACTGTCCTGTACTGTTCCATGTTCTAATACTCCACATGTGGCCTGTGTAATGCTTCATACATGTGTTCTATGATTTGTCAACTTTACTGTCTGTACTTCGCCTGATGAAGTCGCATCACATTCATTCGCTTTACCATTGTATCCAAATCTGATGTCACTTTCAGTAATTTATGACATTTTCCCAATATCCCATGCATATCGATGCGTCCTGCCATTTACTGCATTCTGTCCGCTTGCATTTGCTCTCCAAAAAATGTACCGCCTCTCACTTTTTCGGAGTAAACTCCATCTGCCACTTCTGTTCTCGATTTTCCAGCTGATCTGTATTCTCCTGTGAAAATTGACAACTGTGTTTACATATCCACAACCTCAGAAATTTTATTATCATCTCTAAGGCTATTAATCAGACCAGCAACATTTTCATCCAAACGAGTTATATTTGTATCATGAACACCAAAAGGAACCAACACTGATCCATAACAACTAATTGTGCAACGGGCCAAAAGATAGAAAATAGGATCAGGAACGTTAGGCAATTGGTTTGACAGCCACAGACTGGAGTGAACCTTCACTGCATGATGTACCTCAATGACACTGCATAGTAACTATTCTTAATGAGAGAAGGAAGGTAAGAGAACCTGGTAGCGGTTTTCAAAACAATAAGGCGACTGGACATAACAGTGGAGGAGAATCCTTACCCCTTATAAATGGTAGAAAAACAATGCAGTGTAGATTTTGGTAATCTGTTAAAAAAGATAAGACGTAGTGAGTTTTTTTTTCAAATAGAGGGGTATTAGGAAATGGAGGGCACTGTCTGGAAATTTGGGGAAAGCATGATCAAATCATTCATTCCAAAGGGATTTGGGTGGATGTTTTGTTTTAGAAAACAATGTACAAGGCAATGTTGACAAAACAGGATACTAGCACAAGACAATTATCATTATTTGAAGAGCTAGTACAGACATGATTTACTGGAAAGCCTCATTCCACGCTGTAGCACCACTGTCATTCAGTGATTCTGTGATATGGAGATTCTCTTTAAAGGCACGGAGTTTTTCTTTGATCCGGCCAGACGTTTGCTCCGACTCACTGGACTTCAAACACGCACGTTGTCACATGCTGAAATTTTGCCTGACACCTTTCTGATCTTGCGGCAAGTTCAATGGAATTATGTGTGACGAATCGGAATTGAAGATCATTACATATTCCCTGATTCCCAGCTGTTGTGAAAATGGTGCTGACCTGTGCTGCGCTCGGAGCAAGTTCTCCATTGAATTATATGGAGTCTGAAGTCTAATTCGGATTTTACTTTTCTTTTCCCCTCTTTGAAATATTTAATTTTCAAGGAGAAATAGGTGACAACACTTGAGCACAGAATTTACCACAGTGCCAGGTGTTTCCTGTTGATTCAACAGAAAGGCAGGCGCACAGCAGCGGACCTGTGTTTCTGCAGACCGAGAAATGTTTTTCCCATATTAAGCATTCTGTAAAACTTTCCGAATTTCAAATTATGATCAGCTGTAAAATTTGCATCTGCTTGCTTTCAGACAGCACTCCATGTATCCCTAGTCCAGTTCAATGAGTGGGAATGCCCAGCATTTCTGATAAGTGTATATGTGTTCCTATATTTGCTTCTCCCTGAAAGATAAGGGAGGTGGGGTTTGAGGCCAGTGTCGATGCGGAAGAGGGACTGTTCCATGTAACCTACAAAGAGGCAGGCATAGCTTGGGCCCATGCGGGTACCCATGACCACCCACTTTGTCTGTAGGAAGTGGGAGGAATCGAAAGATAAGTTGATGAAGGTGAGGACGAGTTCGGCTAGGCAGCTGAGGTTGTCGGTGGAGGGGGCTACCTCCTCCTCCATTACATTGATGACTGTATCGGAGCGGCCTTTTGCTCCCAAGAGGAGCTCGAACAGTTCATACACTTCACCAACACCCTCCACCCCAACCTCAAGTTCACCTGACCATCTCCAACACATCCCTCACCTTTCTGGACCTCTCTGTCTCCATCTCAGGCAACCAGCTAGAAACTGATGTCCATTACAAGTCCACCGACTCCCACAGCTACCTAGAATACACCTCCTCCCACCCAACCTCCTGGAAAAATTCCATCCCCTATTCCCAATTCCTTCACCTCTGCCGCATCTGCTCCCAGGATGACGCATTCCACTCCTGCACATCCCATATGTCCGCGTTCTTCAAAGGCCGCAACTTTCCCCTCACAGGGGTCGAGAATGCCCTCGACCGTGTCTCCTGAATTTCCTGCAACACATTCCTCACACCCCGGCCCCGCAATAACCGCCCTAAAGGAATCCCACTCGTCCTCACATACCACTCCACCAACCTCTAGATACAATGTATCATCCTCCGACACTTCCACCATTTAGAATCCGATACCATCACCCAAGACATTTTTCCATCCCCACCCTTGTCTGCCTTCCGGGGAGACCACTTTCTCCATGACTCCCTTGTTCGCTCCACACTGCCCTCCAACCCCACCACACCTGGCACCTTCCCCTGCAACCACAGGAAGTGTTACACCTGCCCCCAAACCTCCTGCCTCACCCCCATCCCAGGCCCCAAGATGACCTTCCACATTAAGCAGATGTTCACCTGCACATCTGCCAATGTGGTATACTGTATCCATTGTACCCGTTGTGGCTTCCTCTACATTGGGGAAACCAAACGGAGGCTTGAGGACTGCTTTGCAGAACACCTCCGGTCTGTTCGCAATAAACAACTGCATCTCCCAGTCCCAAACCATTTTAACTCCCCCTCCCATTCCTTCGACGACATGTCCATCCTGGGCCTCATGCAGTGCCACAATGATGCTACCCGAAGGTTTCAGCAACAGCAACTCATATTCCACTTGGGAACCCTGCAGCCCAATAGTATCAATGTGGACTTCAGAAGCTTCAAAATCTCCCCTTCCCGCACTGCATCACCAAACCAGCCCAGCCCGTCCCCTCCCCCCACTGCCTCCCAAAACAAGCACAGCTCGTCCCGCCTCCCTAACCTGTTCTTCCTCTCACCTATCCCTTCCTCCCACCTCAAGCCACACCTGCATTTCCCACCTACTAACCTCATTCTGCCCCCTTGACCTGTCCATCATTCCCCTTGACTGTCCTATCCCCTCACCATCTCCCCACCTATACTCTCCTCTCCACCTATCTTCTCCTCTATCCATCTTCGGTCCGCCTCCCCCTCTCTCCCTATTTATTTCAGAACCCTCTCCCCATCCCCCTCTCTGATGAAGAATCTAGGCCTGAAACGTGAGCTTTTGTGCACCTGAGATGCTGCTTGGCCCGCTGTGTTCATCCAGCTTCACACTTTGTTAACTTGGATTCTCCAGCATCTGCAGTTCCCATTATTTCAGATCTTTGGAACAAGCTCACTGCATGATTCCGAGCTTTTCTCATGACAACTTACATCATTTTTTAGTTTATTCCCTAGACCCCACAGAGCTTGCTTCTCATTTCATTCCCTGTCTTGAGGTCAATCCTCCAAAACGTAACATTTCAAAAATTGCCAACCAAGCTACTGCATCTCTTCTACTTCCTTTCTCTCCTCAACGTCACTTCATGGTGATCTTGGCCGAACGTGAAGTATAGAAGTGCATATTTGATCTTTTCAATGATAGTTCCAGAAAATACAATGTTGTGAGATTGGAAAAGCACAGCGTGTCACACAGTATCCGAGGGGAAGGAATGTCAATGTTTTGGGTGAAAACTTTGATTTTGCTGCTCATGAGATGCTATCTGACCTGCTATGCTTTTCCACCCTCACATCGCTTGACTCTGGTCTTCAGCTTCTGTCTCCAACGTTTACAATAGTGAAATATATCTTACTAAAGTCACAAATGAAACCAGAGGGGAGTGTGAAAATTATTATCAACCTGACCAATAACAAGGTGGACGTTACTTAAAAGAGAAATGCAGGATGTTTAGCAGGGATGTGTGGAAAAGCACCATGACTCAGACAGTAATGTGCATCTGGCCTGCTGTGAGTATGAGGTGGTTAGGGTGGGAAACTTCAAAGCTTTTAAATCATATTTGCATGAACATTTGAAGTGGTACAGCATTGAAGGCAATTGCCACAGTTCAGGAATGAGAGTCTTATGTAGATAGTAGCATACATTTTGGCATTAGGCACTCGAAAGGTCAACATGCCTTTACTGTATCGCGTGATATGGTGGTTTTATTATACTATATTTGCATCATCCTTCTGAACTCTACACCAGCTATGCCCAGCTTCCTGAGGGGCTCCCAAAGGAGCCGATTGTCACTTGAATCACCTCTGTTCAAGGCATCCCCTGCAATGGCGGGTCCTGCAGCATTAGCTCTGATGTCCTCTCAGAAAATCCGTCGTTTTCCTTCTGACAATGCAAGCCTTTAGTGTTGACAGAGGCTGAACGTGGAAATCAAAATTTTACAGCAATCACATCTAATCAATAGAAGCTATCTTTTCAATTAGCTCGGAGGCGAGAGTGGAATATCATGGCAGAAATATATTGAGAATAATGTTATGTTGAAACTCATCACAGAAAGTGTGGCGTTCATTTATAAGAATGTAATTAATACACATGATGGGAATTTTCTATTTAATGAAGACAACAACATGTAAATGCATTATAGAGGCCAATGAAATTGCTTTACCGGCATGAAAGAAACCGCAGACTTTTCTTTACATTACCCTTTCTATCAGCACTCGACCTGCAAAATGATTCATCAGCAATGATACATTTTTGGAAATATCCGATGTGCTGTAATTTAGGATCAGACACAGCCAGCATGCTCACAGTGAATCCTCACAAATCAGAACGTAATAATTACTGTACAATATGTTTAGTGAATATTTGATTGCAGAAAAAGACAAACATTGGCCGAAGTATCCCAGCTTCCCACTCCACTGTTACTGTTCTAGATAGATACCAGGCTGTCTTTTACATTGAATGGGGCATCCAGGTAGCGACACAGGTCAGCATCCCGTTTGAAGTATGTCCTTTCATCAGTCTAACGTTGTAGAGGCAGTCTTAATTTTTATCCCTCGTTCTTAATGTGAGAACTCCAGCTTGGGATTCATACACTGTAAATACAGAACAAGTGACATGATCTCAAGTGAACTCAAACTACTTTCTTTATCATTTCAGGTAAATCTGAGAGTATATTTCAACATGAGACATCCTGAGGTAAATAATGTGAGAGGCTGTCCACTATCAGTTCCAAAATGCTAAATATTCTTCTCACTCTCAGAAGTATCTGATAGTAATGGATCAGCATTGAGTTTTTTTGAAATAACTGTATTAGTATTCTCTCTCTCATTTATTTGATTGTGCATTGTAATTTGGTGAAAACGTCAACAGAATGAATTAAGATCATATTGTTGTTTGCATGAACATGCAATCTATTTCTCTGTGTGGATTAATTGACTCTGTATTGGGCCCAACATTCTTACATTCTTCATAGAAATATTCTCAGGTTTTCCATGTGCAATTGCTTTGCTTTATCACATTCCATGAAGGAGGGATTAAAACGTTTCGAGTCAAACGTTTGTCCCAGCTACTCATTTGACATTTAGTGAATGAAAATACTCTCTTCAACACCGCATTCTCAATGAACTGTGAATCCTTCTGGAACTGATGATGCAGAATGCAAAATGAACTTCATTAATAACAAAATGCAGTGGTCACATGTTCATGTTAGATTCTGTCTCCTTGTTGATGTGATTCCCACAATTAGTGTGTGTTTGTCAGTGAGGGTTTAGGATGAGTTCTCGCGTGCTTTGGTGTGAATGTGAGCAAGTGTCAGAGAGTGAAGCGATGTGTCATTATCATGCAACTGTGAGTGTGAGTGTGGGTGAAACTGTATTTGCATGAGTATTTTGGAAGGCTCAATGCTTTCGGAAAGTATTTTATAAATAGAATAAATCTTAGAAGCATCAGCATGCACGAGGATCTCGGCGTCCAGGACCACAGTTCCCCAAAATTGGCAATATAGGTGAATATGGTGGTCAAAAATGCATATGGCATTTTTGCACTCATCAGTCGGAACATAGAGTTTAGCTTTTTTTGAAGACAGTTTGCTTGCTATTGAACTTCAGACCACATTTGGAATATTGCGTTCAGTTCTGCTCACCGCAGAGTCAGAGGGATTTGGAAGGTTTGGGGAAAATACAGAAACTGTTTTCTAGGATGTTGCCTGGTTTGCAAGGTAAAGCTACCGTGAGGGATTGAACAAAATTGGTTCGTTGTCACTTTTAAGTCGGAGGTTGAGGGCCGACCTGATACATGTTCACAGAATGCTGAGCGGCGCGGATAGAAAGGCTATTCTGAACCGTTTTCCTGACGTAGAAATGTCAATTGTTGGGGTCACATTGGTTGAAGGTAAAATGGCAAAAGCTGAAATGATATCTGAGAAGAAGCATTTTTAAACAAAAGGTGGTAAGTGCCTGGAATGTGCGGCCAGAAGAGGTAGCAGCAGCCGACATGACAGCAATGTTTAGGAGGCATATTGACAGATACATGAATAGGCAGGGAAGAAAGGGAAATGGAACATGTATTGGTCCAGTCTTGGCGTGCCGAAGATCTTTGATCTGTTGACCATTGTTTGTGAGATCTCGCAGCTCTGTCTGTCAATTGCTGCCGATACCATTTGTCATGTAAGTAGTCATGCTTGGTACTTCACCCTCATTATTAGTTGCACTGCCCTGCACCCTAACTATGCAAGAAAAAGAAAGCAAGAACTCTCAGAATCTGACAGTTGAGAACATTCCTTGGGGCTGAAAGAGAAAGGTGTAGCTGTGGGGCCTTGCTCAGCCTGTGGAGAAAAATCAGAAAGATCTCTTAAACTGGGTGGTGGCACGTAAGTAAATATTTGGAAGACACAAATCTGGGGCTGGATGTCAAAACTGGGAGGAGGAAAAAGTTTGAAGGTTCAAATTTGCGGCAAAATTTTCGAGGGACACAAACTAGGGGGAGGGGTGAATAATTTTGGAAGGGTGCAATATGGGGAAACTATATTTTTTGGAGCCAACATTTGGGTTAATTTGGAGGGCAAATGTTGGAGACGGGAAGAGAGGCAAAGGGAAAAGGAAGAGACAGAGAGAAAAAAAAGTGAAAAGAAACACAGAGAGTTTGTCTTATGTCTGTCTCTCTGTGCAACGTGCTATCAATCATTCTGGGGAGGACTCTATAGATATAGGGTTAAACCCATTTCCCCTTTCTCAGTCTCTATCTTTGTTGTGTTTAAAGTGATTAAATGCTGATGGTTATGTCGATGTGTGTTTCCATATGTGTATCTCCACATTATTGTTTGTGCGTGTACGTATACCTCTGGCTTCAATGAGACATACTTTGCCCTGTAGGGAAATTTGAATGAAAGAATGAATTATTAAGTGATGACTAAGAGGCTGAGAATGTCTCTCTCTCTCTCTGTCTCTTTCTTTCTCTCAGTCACTCACTCGTTCTGTCTCCTCCCTCATCTTGTGTTTTAATGGCGACATTATCACCCTCTGGTGGGCACCACTCTCCAGTAGACATGCGGCTGCATATATTTTTGGTGACATTATCAAAAGCACTGAATCTCTCAGGTTACACAGTTGTTTCGTTCTTCAAAGAATGTCTTTGGAGACACAGAGCAGTTTTGCCCCATCGATGTTGGAGCTGAGCATCTTCAATCACAGAACGCATCCAAGCAGTTCTATTCAGATTTGGGTAAATGTAATGAAGACAACAGCAATTTGCTTAAATGTGAATATTAGCAAAGCAATAATAAATGAGTATGGTGGAAATAATGAATGGAAGAAAAAGGAAAACCAAAACAACAAGTCTCACGCTCTTGTAGAAGAAGCACCAAATCTCAAGCCCTTCTGGAAAAAGCAACACGTCCAATGTCCCTCTGCTCGTCGCGCCCCCTCAATCAAAAGCTGGTCTAGAGGCTGAAACGTTTTCCTGGCACTATCCATTCCATCCCAGACAAGGTCTTGCAGCTTGGAGCAAAGCTCTCTCTCATTCAGTGCAACAAACAGGCAGCACAATGAAAGCAGATGCAGAAGAACAAATCTGCTGGCTGTTGCAGAAAACAGAGGTGCAGGGACGCAGGCTGTAGCTGTTGTCTTCTGCTACATACAAGAATGTTCACATTACTCATTCAAGGTGAAGCTGCTTGTCGAGTAATCTCAACGATTTCAGTCCTTCAGCCCATCCTACACAATTTATTTTTTCATGCAGCTGCCGAATATCGTCATTAACTTTTCGTCCCTCTGCACAGCCTCTTATACACTCAGATACATGCAAAAGGAGGTGAGTTAATCCGTGGTTGATCTCACTCTCTCCACTTGTGAATCATCTCCTCACTTCCAATTTGAGAAAATAGATTTCTAGACACTAAAAATTGCAGAAAGTGCAATTAAATTCATGATGCCTGCTAATAAAACCGTTCACTCAAAGGTGTCTGGATAGAATTGCAATATAAATGCTATATTTGCATTTGTATGATATCTCTCTCTCTCTCCCTCTCTTCCCCACTGTGTGTGAGACCCTGAATCATACCCGTTGCATTGGTGTTGGGAGGCCAGCAGAGGGTGGCATTGCATCCCTTTGAACACAAGGGAGCATTCAGGAGAGAGATCTGTCTCTTCATCTTTCTGTGTCTCTCTTCGCCTTCCACTCTCTCCCCCAGCCGTCTCCCTCGCTCTCTTCCC